>NC_054471.1:27645184-27946434 GCF_017639515.1 Carcharodon carcharias
GTAAATCTTTTCTTAGGTAGGGAAACCAAAACTACACGCAATACTCCAGGTGTGGTCTCACCAAGGCGTTGTATAACTGCATTATGTCATCCCTATTTCTGAACTCAAATCCTCTTGCAATGAAGGCCAACATACCATTTGCCTTCCTAATTGCTTGCTGCACCTGCCTGTTTACTTTCATTGACTGTTGTACAAAGACACCCAGATCCCTTTGTATATCCGCACTTCCCAATACATCACCACTTAAATAATAGCCTGCCTTTCTCTTTTTCACACTGAAGCGTATAACTTCACATTTATCCACGTTATACTGCATCTGCTATGTGTTTGCTCACACACACAACTTGTCTAAATCACCCTGAAGCCTCCTTGAATCCTCCTCACAACTCACAATCCCACCCAGTTTTGTGTTGTCAGCAAACTTGGAAATATTTCATTTGGTTTCCTCATCCAAGTCGTTTATGTATATCGTGAATAGCTGGGGCCCAAGCACCATGCAGTACACTACTAGTCAACGCCTGCCTTATTTGATAGAATGATGTGCAATGAATCTGAATTTGTCACTGATCTAACACTAAGAGAATATCTAGCTAACAGGGACCAGACATGATTGAATTTGTTATTAGGTTTCAGAGAGTGAGTTATGAATTCAGGTGAGGTGGACTTTGAAGGGGAGAGACAGGAATTGACCACAGTAGACCGGACAGGATTAATAACTGATGAAACTAGATGAGCAGTGGGTAAGTTCGAAGAAATATTTGGTAGAACAGGTGATCCAGACTTAGCCCTAAAGGACACTCTCTGTCTCCAGTCTGTCAACCAATTGTCAATCCATGCCAGTATATTACCCCTGACCCCATGTGCTTTAATTTTACCCACTAGCATCTTAAGTGGAACCTTATCAAAAGCCTCCTTCAAATCCAAATACACCACATCCATTGCTTCTCCCTTATCTATTCTACAAGTTACATCCTCAGAAAAACTCCAGTAGATTAGTTAAGCATGTTTTCCCTTTCATAAACCCATGCTGACTTTGTCTAATCCTGTTAATGCTTTCCAAGTGTTCTGTTACCACATCTTTTATAATAGATTCTAGCATTTTCCCCACTACTGATGTTAGGCTAACTGGTTGGTAATTTTCTGTTTTTTCTCTCCCTCTTTTTTAAAAGAGTGGGGTTACATTTGCCACCCTCCAATCAAAGTTATAGGTGATTCAGTAACTCGGGTGGGAGCTGTCAACCTCTGCAGTCACAAGCCCAGAAGACTGGGTTGCTTATCTGATGATGGGATCAGGGATATCTCGAAGCACCTGGAGAAGAATGTGCACATGGAAAACTAAGCTGTCCATGGTTGGTTTGTGAGATGCCAGGTGAAAGAATAGGGAGGTGGTTGTGCTGAGGGAGTATCTGGAGCTCGGATACATTAAAAGGCAAAACCTAGAAGGTAATACCACGGGACAGTTACCCGAGCCATGTGCGAAGTGGCACAGGATCAAATAGATGAGGAAAGGAAACACTTGGCTGAAGGGCTAGTGGGGGAAAGCAGCATCCATTTCATGGAACGCCAGCAGCAGTACTGGAATGGGGGGAGCTGTACCGTTGGGGGGATGAAGGCCAGGCTGGAACTAATATCCAAGCTGAATGGATAAATAGGGCTGCAGAAAGGACAAATAAGAAAGAGGGATATCAATAAAGGTGAACAGGAGGAGAAGCACCATGGAGGGGATTAAGGGCTTGGCCTAAATAGCCAAGTGGTTATGGTACTGGGCTTGTAACCCCAAGATCAAGAGTTCAAATCTCACAATGGCAAACTATGAAACAATGTAACTTCATCTGAATAGGAACAGATGGAGGGGATTAAGGAATTGAAAAAGATGACAGACTTGGTGAGTGTTTTCTATGGACCTGTAGATAGCAGTAATAAAGGGGCAGGAGATGTCAGCACAGATGGATTGCTGCATCAAATTCCAGCAACTTCCTCCCTAACAGCATTGTGGGTGTACCTACATCATGTGAGCTGCAGCGGTTCAAGGAGGTGGCCTTCCACCACTTTCCCAAATGCAATTAGGGAGGGCAATAAATGCAGGCCTAACCAGAGATGCCCACATCCCGTGAATGAATAAATGAAAAAAAAAGAGATCAGGGAAGCCTGTTGTATGAACAGTGTAGTTATAATGGGTAACTTTAATTTTCACCTAGACCGGGGGAAGCAGAACAGCTTGAGTCCCAAAGATAGTGAAGATCAAATGTATTCGGGACAGTTTCCTGCAACAACATGTTCTTGAACCATCAGGAGAACAGGCCTTATTTGATAGAGTGATGTGCAATGAATCTGAATTTGTCACTGATCTAATACTAAGAGAATATCTAGCTAATAGGGACCAGACATGATTGAATTCGTTATTAGGTTTCAGAGAGTGAAGGGTGAGTTATGAATTCAGGTGAGGGGAGAGACAGGAATTGACCACAGTAGACTGGACAGGATTAATAACTGATGAAACTAGATGAGCAGTGGGAATGTTCGAAGAAATATTTGGTAGAACAGGAGATCTATACTTCGCCCTAAAGGGCAGGCAGCCTATATGTGTGATTGAACAATCTTGGACAACTAGGGAAGTAAGCGATAGTGTAAAACTGAAAGACTTATAAGAATGCAGAACATCAGAGGTCACATGGACTGGGAGGGATATAAAGAACGGGGAAGGGATACAAAGATGTAAAAATAGATTATCAGACAAAATTCTGATGGGCTATCACAGAGAACACTAAAGGCTTTTAGAAGCAGATTAAACAAGGCTAGGCAATGATGGATTGAATGGCCTTCCTCAGTGCTGTACGATTCTTTTTGTTGTGGGATCTTGCTTTGCGTGAACTGGCAGCTGAACATGGCCTTTGATTGGTTGTGTAGTGCTTTGTGGAGTCTTGTGGATTCGATGAAACAATTTCTGCTTCAGATGTCCAAGGGAGCGAGTGCTTTTTAGCAGGGTGTTCAACCACAGTGGGAGGAGAGGGGCAGCGAGGCAGCTATCCCAGCTGAGCTGTGACAGGCAGCCATTTCGAGTAGACTTGGTATCCTGGTCCACTCTTCCCCACTTCTAAAGCCAGGGTATCCACAGCTCCCCATAACTGATCAATTCAGGGATCACACCCAATGGCCGGCAATGTGGGTGAGGGAATAGAGGATGCCTGCCATTCCTGAATTCATATACCAGCAAGGAGTCAGTGCCTTTGCAGTAGGGGGGTTGGGATGGTTGGGATAGGATAAAAAAACCTCGCATCACACCCAAGTCCTGCTAAGTCCCCACTGTCTGTACACAATCAACAACAACTTGCATTTATGTAGCACCTTTAATGCATTAAAACATCCAAAGCTGCTTTGCAGGAATGTTATTGAACAGAATTTGACATCGAACCACATAAGGGAGAACTGGGGACAGGTGACTTGGTCAAGTGGTTGAGTATTGGTCAAACAGGTAGGTTTTAAGGGGTGCCTTAAAGGAGGAGAGAAAGAAAGGGGTAGAGAGTTTTCAGGAGGGAATTCCAGAGTTTAGGGCCTCTGCAGCTGAAAGCACGGTAGCCATTTTTTGGAGCGAATAAACCAGTGATGCCCAATAGGGCAGAATTAGAGGACCGCAGACATCTTGGAGCGCTGTGGTACTGTGGGTGGTTACAGAGATAGAGAGGACCAAGGCCACCGCATAATTTGAGAGCAAAAATGAGAATCGAGGCATTGCTGGGTGGGGAGCAGGTATAGGTCAGTGAGCACAATCAAAACCGAAACCTGATCTGCATTGCTTCACAGAGTCCGTGGCGTGGTTGCAGCAGGGAAAAGGGAACCTGTTCAAGTTTAACTAGGCAAGTGACAGGCGGTACTTTCCACTCGAAGGTGATTAGTAAGTAGTCCAATCTGACTTTGAAACAGGCTACTGGAAGCTAGTACAGTCAAACGAACCTTCCGATCAGTGTTAACCCTTACAGTCCCGGCTCGAGGGCCAACACAAAGAATTGGAAGCTGAAGAAAGATGTACAAGCTTGCCTTTAATAATGCCCAGACATACCCTCAGGACATCCAGTGATTTACTTCTGGGGTGCAATCACTGTTATAAAAGAAAGACCTCTTATTCCTATAGTGCGTTTCATGACCTCAGGTTATCCCAAAGTGCTTCACAGCTAATGAAATACTTTTTTCAAACATAATCATTGTGTAGATGCAGGAAACGTGGGAGACAATTTGTTCACAGTAAACTCTCACAAACAGCAATGTGGTAATGATCAGATAATCTGCTTTAGTGATGTTGGATGAAGACTGCATTTGCTGCCAATGCCGGGCATGCGCAGTTGACTGTGGTGCTGCCTTACATTATAGCGAGTGACCGAGTTGGCCGGCAGCGACCAGGACTAGAAATGGCACCGGTCATATAATCACAGCGGCGTTTTCTCCAGTTTTTGCACAATCCAGATTTTGTGTGGAATTGTTTAAATTCACGTCTAACTGGGAGCTGAGATTTGTGGTGCTGTAGCTAATGGCTCTCACGCACGAAGCAAGCTAATAGTCTTGGCAGGATTGCCTGGCTTTCTGACAATCTTGTTATGAAACGAGCTTTGTGAAAGCCAGCGGCTATCGTGCCGAGTGTACGTTTTTTGGATTCCAATGTTGACAGATGAAGTGGCGAATGAATGGACTCTAATGTGTCGAAATAATATTCTGGGAATTAAATCATTGCAAAAGGGTTTTGTAACTGCTATCAAAAGCACTTTAAGACTTGCTAATGTCTTTTACAATCTAAGCAGAGGCACAATTGAGATTTGAGTTCAGCATCACCTGTTTACTAGCTACATGCTTCAGCCCATTAAGCCAAGGTCTGAACTCTGTCATGAAACCTGAAAAAACCAGTACTAAAGGGATAAGGAGGAAACATTCATGTACAGGCATGTTTTTTCTTTGCTCTTTTTTATTCAATCATGGGATGTGGGTGTCACTAGCTAGGCCAGCATTTACTACCCATCCCTAATTGCCCTTGTTCAGAGGGCATTTTTTGAGTCAACCACATCACTGCAGGTCCAGAGTCACATGTAGGCCAGACCAGATAAGGACAGCGGATTTCCTTCCCTAAAGGACATTACTGAACCAGATGGGTTTTTACAACAATCGACAATAGTCCCATGGCTATCATTAGACTTTTAATTTCAGATTTTTATTGAATTCAAATTCCATCATCTGCCGTGGTGGGATTTAAACCCAGGTCCCCAGAGCATTAACCTGGGTCTCTGGAGAAGAATTATGCTGACTTGAAACGTTAACTCTGTCTTTCTCTCCAAAGATGCTGTCAGACCTGCTGAGTTTTTCCAGCATTTTCGATTTTTGTTTCAGATTTCCAGCATCCGCAGTATTTTGCTTTTATCTCTGGATTACTGCTCCAGTGACAATACCACTATGCCATCATCTCCAGGTGGACAGGCAGGCTGCTCACCGCAAAATGATGGTTATTGCTGTTCCACGCATATGTAGAGCAGCCATCTCATTACAATGCTTCTTTGAAATAGTGCCATGGGAAATTTTGCAGGGCAGTTAGGGCCTCAGTTTAACATCATACCTGAAAAACTGCACCTCCAACAGTCCAGGAGTCCTTTGGTACTACACTGGAGTGTCAACAATGGATTAGCTATTCAAGTCTCTGGAATAGATTGCGAACCCACAACTTTCTAAGTCAGAAGCAAGCATGCTACCCACTGAGCTCCAGCTGATGACATCCCACAAGCTTATGCAATGGAGTTAAGAGCTCGGGCATTTGGACTTTCTGCTATACTCTGTCGGACTACTGATTTCTTTTGTTGCTGCTTCCCTCCCTTCCCAACTGTAATGACAGATATAGGGTCACATTTCCCTCATAATTTCTAAAGTATGCCCATTCCCCTGTGAGCCTTTGTTCTCAGTTGCAATGAGAATACGCAACATGTCAGCCGTGTTCTCCTCTTTGGACGGAAATCTAGGCTTTCCCAGCTTTGGTGGCCTCCTGCAATCCTGATTTTGCTTCCAAATATCAAGAGATCCCAGCTTGGACTTCTCCTGGAACCGCTGGAATCTGGGCTGGGATCCAGATGTTGCAGGAGGGCCTTGACCTTTGAGATTTCCTCTAACACTTATTGTAGAAGGTTGGGGGGGGGGGGGCGGGGGGGGGGGGGGGGTGGTTGGTGGGCAGTGGGGAGGGGTGCGGTTGGTAGCTGAGTAGAGGGGTTGGGATTGTGGAGCCCAAGACCATTCAATCTTAACCTCTGACATAGCAGAGGGTGGTGCTGAGTGGGTTGTGTGAAAGTTTGCGCGATCAAGAGGGGAACCGATAGATTAGATCTGCAGTTGGGTAAAGAACAGGAAACTTATAAGCTATTAGTGATGACAGTTTTAATGTAAAGCCGTGACCATCAGAAACTTACAGAGAATGGGAAGCAAGACTCGCATTTCTATAGCCCCTGTCACAACCTCAGCATGACCCAAAATGCTTTACGTCCAATAAAACTTTCGATCAGCTCTACCGAACATCTCCACGGGGAGTATTTTCTGTTTGGCGAGTGGGGGCGGGACCCACATGCCGATGCATAAAATGACGCGCGGTGGCATCAGGCGTGCGTCCCAATGCCAGCGCACATCATTCCGATCTTCCATTCAGCGGGCGTGCACTGGAGTTGGCTGTCAAAGGCCTGCTGAGGATATTAATCAAATAATCAAAGAAATTGACAGGGCTGCCCGTCCAACCTTAAGGTTGGCAGCAGGTGAAGATCCCAGGCGGCCCTCGCCTTTTACATGTGCCTCAGGGAGATTTCTGTGCTCCTTCGCGCATGCGCAAAAGAACGCAGGCCCCGACTCTCCCTCCTCCCCGCAGCCCGCACAGATAGCGCTGAGTGCCACTGGGTATGCGTCACGCTGGGCGGGCCCAACAGGGAGAAAATTCTCCCCCCGTGACTGTCTCAAACGCTTCTGTGCAGTGGCTTGGGGTGTTTTACTGTGATAAAGCGCTGTATGGATGAAAATTGTTGTTATTATTGTGGAGTGCAGGTCAGCTGATGCCATGTTAAAGTTGCATCATGCTCTGGTTGAACTGTACCTTGTATTATATCTATATCTTGGTGATGGAGACAAGAGGGAGACATTCAAGGTTTGGAGATGATGCATGAAACAGACTCAGGGCTGGTCTTTATCTTTAAAGATTGAGCTTATGAGGAAAGACTAGACAATCTCAGTTTGTTAGGCTCAATTCTTGGCATTTCACTTTCGCAAGGATATGAAGATTTTGGAAGGGGTACAGAAGAGATTTCCTAGAATGGTTTTAGGGATGAGGGATTACCATTTCATGGATAGATTTAAGAGATTGGGGTTATTTGCAGCCGTCTCAGTGCGGTCTGCTCCCTGTCTGGTGGTGGGGGGAGGAGGGGTCGGTAGGTGACCAACCTCGTCACATTGAGGGTCACTGGTGCTCAGGGTATTAAACCGTTTTGTGTCAGCAGTATCAGCATCAAAGAGAATCAAGCCAGCTACTGAGGAGCTCTCAAAAGCGTTTCCCTGGCCCACTAGGGGCCCAAGAGACTGTTTCAAGTCTCGGTCAAAACTAGACTCTAACTGACCACCACACCACCACTGGCAGTGTTGCCCTACTTGTACTTTTACTTAAAGTGAGATGTCAGAGCTGTGGATTAACAGCCCAGTGTAAGCAGTAAGGATTAAGGGCGAGGAACGTAGAGCCCATCAGACGTTGAGATATCTCAACCTGCCAGTGTAGCTCACGTGCCATCTTGTGCAGCCTAAGTCTGGGTTGTTGGCAGTGCAGCTGTAACATGTTTGTAGACTTGTACGAATAGTCTTGGCCTCTCACGCTGGCTGAGGTCAGTGAGAAGCCAGTTAGCTACTTTCTATCAAATACAACACGTGTGCATGGATTAGTGGGTTTTCAAGCTGTCCGATCCTCTCTATGAACAGCTACCCTCAAATAATCATAACCTCTTTGCAACCAAGTCCTCGTGCTCTTGAGTAGTGTTACATGCCTCGGTGGTTAAGTGGTTAATCTACGTTGCTTTATGTGAGACATATATCAGCTTGGTAGTTCCCTCCTATGATGGAAAATTGTGGGTTAAAACCTCGCTCTGTCAATAGATCTGGAATCATTTAAGGAATGCTGTGGTGGGGTGGAATTGTGGGGTCTCTCTGAATGGATGGATGAGCATAGATGGGCTGAATAACCTTCCTCTTCTATATTTATCTGCTGATCTTATGATCTAACTCCCCAAAGCCTGTTCACTATCTACAAGTCACAGGTCAGAAGTGTGATGGCATAATCTCCACTTGCCTGGATGAGTGCAGCTCCAACAACACTCGAGAAGCTTGACACCATCCAGGGCATAGCAGTCCATTTGATCGGCACCCCATCCACAAACATTCACTCTCTCCACCACTGACACACAATGGCAGCAGAGTGTACCATCTACAAGATACACTGCAGGAACTCACCAAGACTGCTTCAACAGCATCTTCCAAATCTGAGACCTCTACCATCCAGAAGGACAAGGGCAGAAGATACATGGGAACACCCCCACCTGCAAGTTCCCCTCCAAACCACACACCATCCTGACTTGGAGATATATCACCATTCCTTCACTGTGGCTGGGTCAAAACCCTGGAACTCCCTTCTTAACAGCACTGCGTGTGTGCCTACACCACATGGACTGCAGTGTTTCAAGAAGGCAGCTCACTACCAGCTTCTCAAGGGCAATTAGGGATGGGCAATAAATCCTGGCTGAGCTAGTGATGCTCACGTCCCATGAAAGAATACAAGAAGAATCTTATGCATGTTAGACTATGGTTGATCTGTATCTTAATTCCATCTACCTGCCTTCCTGCCTTATTTCTGTCACCCATAGTAATCTTGGGTCGCAAAAATCTCGAACAAAGTATTCAAAATTTTCAATGGGTCCCTAACCTCAGCAGCTTTTTTGGGGGAAGACAATTACACCTTTGATAGCCTTGTTGAACTAAAATCTATCAGATTTTCGTGGGAGAGAGTTCCAGGTTTCCACCACCAAGTGCTTCCTGCCTGTACAGTCTAGCTCTAACATGAAGGTTCAGCTTTCTTGTTTTGGACTATCCCTCACCAGAGGACTATCCCTCACTGAGGACTATCTACCCTAACAAACCCTTTAATCATCTTAAGCACATCAATTTTCGATACTCGATGGAATGCAAGCATAATCTACATTGCCATAACTTAACTGTTTTCGTCTCGGTATCATTATTTCAATCAATATTAAAGATTTCACAGCAATATTTGAAAAGAAAGGACGAACAGCCAAGTTGTCCAAAAGGCCGAATATGCTCCATGCGTCCTGTATATGTTGTTGTATTCAAGAATTTAAGAAAGCTGGACATTGGAGGGGAATCTCTTCATTTGACTGGTCTCAGCTACACCCATGTGTCAACTGATCATTTATGTAAACCAGCTCCTGTATTGTTATTGTGAGGTCAAGGTAGCTGTTTGCAGACAGGCCCTTAGTGATCTAATTAAAGTCTGTACACTACTGGGCTAAGGTCACAGTGACTGATTCAGGGACAAGTGCAGTAAATCATTATTGATTATACTTTTCAAACAAAGTATTTCGGAAGATTGCATCAAGTTGTCAACAAATGTAAGGAGCTCATTAAAATCGAGGCCACTATTCAGCTACCTCTGCTGCTTTCTGCTTTTCTCCTGCTGACTGCAGGGGCCTAACTTACTCTAATGTTCTCCAATGCTCTAGCTCTGTATGCAGATTCTAACCCATTTCTTGCTTTTCTCACTCTGAACTCATCTTGCCCTCGAGACCTACCAATTGACTCTACTCCAACTAAACTATTGATCACCCAACTTCCCTTCCCGGGCCCCATGTTAGCTGTTAATGGTTCTGTCTCCTCAGGTGCTGACCCAAACTCCTTGAAATCTGCTGTCATCGTCCCTCTCCTCAAAAAAACCCTTGATTCCTTTGTCCTTGCAAACTACCAGCCCATGGAGTAGGATCAGGAAGAGAAGGCATTGCAGGTGATATTTTGGCTATGGTTAGATTCATAAGGATGGAAGCAGGTGAGAGCAGTCTCACCCAGCTGGTTGATAGAAGAGGTGTTGAAGGAGGATGGTGTGGTCAAGCATGTCAAAAGATGCAGACAGATTGAGAAGGACCAGGAGGGAAAAGTTCCCTTTGTCACAGTCACACAGGATTGTGACTTTGGTAAGAGCAGATAAAGTGAGAGTGACTATTTTTGACATCAAGGCAGCATTTAACAGACCTAGCAAAGCTGGAGACAATGGGAATCGGGGGGGAACTCTCTGCTGCTTGGAGTCATACCTAGCACAACGGAAGATGGTTGTTGTTGTTGGTGGTCAGTCATCTCAGCTCCAGGACATCACTGCAGGAGTTCCTCAGGGGAGTGTCCTAGGCCCAACCATCTTTAGCTGCTTCATCAATGACCTTCCTTCCACCATAAGGTCAGAAGTGGGGTTGTTCACTGATGATTGAACAATGTTCAGCATCATTCGCAACTCCTCAGATACTGAAGCAGTCCATGTCTAATGCAGCAAGACCTGGACAATATCTAGGCTTGGGCTGACAAATGCCAAGTAACATTTGTGCCACACTAAGGTCAGGCAATGACCATCTCCAGCAAGAAAGAATCTAACCATCGCCCCTTGACATTCAATAGCATTACCATCACTGAATCCCCCACTATCAACATCCTGGGGTTACCAATGACCAGAAACTGAACAGGACTAGCCATATAAATACTGTAGCCACAAGAGCATGTCAGAGGCTAGGAATCATGCATTAAGTAAATCACCTCCTGACTCCCCAAAACCTGTCCACCAAGTAGAAGGCAGAAGTCAGGAGTTTGATGGAATACTCTCGACTTGCCTGGATGAGTGCAGCTCCCAACACTCAAGAAGCTTCACACCATCAGGACAAAGCAGCCCGCTTGATTGGCCCCCCCATCCACAAACATTCACTCACTCCACCACCAACAGTGGCAGCAGTGTGTACCATGTACAAGATGCACTGCAGGAACTCACCAAGGCTCCTTAGACAGCACATTCCAAACCCACAACCATTGCCATCTAGAAGGACAAAGACAGCAGACACATGGGAACACCACCACCTCCAAGTCACTCACCATCCTGATTTGGAAATATATCACCGTTCCTTCACTGTCGCTGTGTCAAAATCCTGAAACTCCTTCCCTAACAGCGCTGTGGGTGTACCTACACTGCAGCGGTTCAAGAAGGCAGCACACCACCAGCTTCTCAAGGGCAATTAGGGATGGGCAATAAATGCTGGCCTAGCCAGTGATGCCCACGTCCCATGAGTGAATTAAAAAAACATTTGCCCCTCAGCGATATTCATAAACATTGCGTCAGTTTTCCAAATATGCTGATGACACTGAGCTGTACCTCAACACGTCTGCTCTCAACCCCTCCATTATCTCTAAATTATTAGAATCCTTGTCCAACATCCAGTACTGGATACGCAGAAATATATTCCAACTAAATATTGGGAAGGTTGAAGTGAACTCCTTTCCCTAGCCGCTGATTACATCCTTCTGCCCTAAAACTCCCTGAGGCTGAACCAGTCAATGCGCAACCGTGAGGCAAACATTTTTAGCTTGGTGGGGGTACGCCTGACCTGCTCGAGCATGAAATGGCGTGCGCTGACATCAGGCAGTCGCACGATTGTTCTGTCGGGGTGTCAGCAGCACAGCCGCCGACAATTCAAAGGCCTGTTAAGGCCATTTAAAGAATCAACTGAGTTAAGTTTTTCGCTGCCCGTCCAACCTTACAGTTGGCGGGCAGGTGAAAAGGCCAAGTGGTCTCTGCGTTTTCTTGGAAACCTCATCCACGTGCGGGGTGAGGTTCCCAAAAGCAAATAAAAAATAAAATGCAAGTTTTAAAGTTTAATTAATAACATGGCCCTGCTCATGTGACAGAGTCACACGAGGGAACGTGTTTTAATACATTTTTCCAATATTTATTTATTTTTTTTAAAAGGCTTCATCTCCCTGAGGCAGCTCTGGGCCTCAGGGAGATTTTCGAGCGCTCACTCGAGCGCATGTGCGAAGTTTGTGCTCACCCCGCTTGCCCTCCTCTCCTCCCCCACCCCCCCCACAACCACGACCCCCCCCACCCCCCACCCGAACAGGCAGTGTTGAGCACTGCCGCTCGCGTTTCATGCTGGCTGAGCCGTAATCGGCCCACCCGCATGAAATCACCTTCCGGCCTCGATCGTAGGCGGCAGTCAGCTTCCCGATCGCCCCTGCCGAGCCCGCCCGACAGGGGCTAAGTTCTGCCCTTGGTGTTGAATTTGACCCTGAGATGAACGATTGATCACATATCCACACCATCACTAAGACTGTCTATTCCCACATCTGTAACATTGCCTAACATCATCCCTGCCTGAGCTCATTTGCTCATCCATGCCTCTGTCATCTCTGGACTTGGCTATTCGAACGCAGTGCTACTGCTCTCCCACATCTCTTCTCCATAATTTTAATGCCAGCTGTAACTCTGTTGCCTAATTTGCATCAACTCCTGTTCCCCTATCACCCCTGTGCTCACTGACCTACGCTGACTCCTGGCTAAACAATGCCTCGATTTTAAAATTCTTATCCTTGTTTTCAGATCACTCGCTCCTCCCTATACCTGCAATTTGCTCCAGCCCCATATCCCTTTGAGATATCTGCCTTCCTCTAGTCCCGTTCTCTTGAGCATCTCTCATTTTAATCGCACCATCATTGGTAGCTGTGCTTTCAGCTGCCTAGGCCCTAAGCTCTGGAGTTCCGTCTGTAAACCTTTCTGTCTCTCTATCTCTTTTGAAGTGCCTTGCTAAGCTTTACTACGAGAAAGGTGCTATATAAGTGAAAGTTAAAGGCGTGGGAGGATGATCTTGGGGATGTGCCTCTGATGGGCCCATAGGGATCCCTGGGATCCATGGGATCCCCTGCAGCCCCCCCTGCATATTTGTCTGAACTAGCTAAAGCAGCCGGGCTTCCTGACTGCACTGCAAGCGGGAGGCTCTTAAGTGGTCCGGTTGTGGTGCTGGCAGGGGCAGGCGGATAAGTGATGGGCATGGTACCTGCTGGATATTAGCTGCTTCCGCACTTTAAACTGGCCAGTGGGTAAACGTCTAATCCAGCCCCATGTCCCTGTTGCTTTTGTCCGAGATGATGGGAAAGTTTTCAGGGGTGGGTTGGGTGGAAGAAGCAGGATGGGGTATCCTGCCTTTTGGCTTAAGCTTAACATGGGGCAAGTGGTGGCTCAGTGGTGATGCCAATGGAGAGAAATAGGCAGAGGGTGTCTGACTGACTGTCTAACGGACTGTTTAATGAACTGACTCCTGAGCTGACTGACTGTGGGTGGCCAACTGTCTGACTGACTGATGGACTGACTGTGACTTACTGACTTTTTGATGGACTGCCTGTGAGTGACTTACTGATTGACAGTGTGTCTGGCTGTTGGACTGTCTGTTTGATGGTCTGTCTGACTACTAGACTAACTGTAGGACTGTCTGCCTGAGAGTTTGCCTGATAGTTGGACTGACAGTTGGGTTGACTGACTGTTGGGCTGACTGTGGCTGACTGATGGATAGATGGTATTGAAGTGGGATAATGAGAAAATCTAGCTGAGAGAATGAGGTGGAGATAGAAGAGGAAGTGAAAATGCCCCAGTCTGAGAAAGTGAGACAGTAACTCACATGCATTGCGAATGGGAGGAAGGAGTTGGCTGAGAGTAAGAGCCAGAAAGTGAATGAGAGATGTCGAGAGAATGATAGAGAAATGGGGAGCAAGTAAAAGCAAATGGCAAACAGACAGGCTAGGCTGGAAATTGACTGTCAGTAGATAAATGCTTCATGTGCTCTCTCTTTTTTTATCTCTGTCATTCAAAGACAGTTTGTTTTTCTCTCTCTCTCTCCCTCTGTTTCTGTACCAAATCCAGGCCGGCACTCCTGTGCATTACTGAGGGGGTGCTGCACTTGGGAAATGTTGTCTTTTGGATGCGATGTTAAACAGTTTGTTCTCTCAGCTGGATGTAAAAGATCCTATGACACCCTGATCTACTGGCCAACGTTTATTGTTCAACCAACAGGTTAGAACAGATTATCTGGCCATTCTCACAGCTTGCCGTGTGCAAATTGGCTGTTGCGTTTCCTACATTACAATGATGACTACACTTCAAAACTACTTAAACGGGACATCCTCAATTTGTGAAAGGCAATATAGAAATGCGAGTTCCTCCTTTTCTCCTTTACATAATGGAAACCAGGCTGGTTGACCTGCACAATCCAACCTCCACACCATGCACCACAAACAAGTGTGGCACTCAGCACGAACTTCTAGGGCACAAGTGTGGGCATCAAGTCCCACTTGATGAGCTGTTACTATCCTGCTGAGGCACCAGGTGGATGTCACACAGGAGGGAGGATCAGAAGGAAGGAGAGTTGGGTCTTGAGGCCTATCAAGGAGTGCTGCAGGAGGCTGCCTCACTCTCCTGTCCAAGGCTGACTAGGCCTCTGTAAGACCAAAACCAGGACGAGAAGAAAAGAACAATTCATGTCTGACTGCATTAAGAGTAATGGTGGTTGATAACTTGCCCATTATACAGCCAGTTCTGTTTGAGTTGTTGGGCTAAGTAGTTTCTAGACACACTTTGGAAGCTTGGGGCTTGGGTTACTATGACCTGTATCCAGTCCAAGCGTGTTTCAAAGCTCACATACAATTGAATGATAACAGCTTGCGTATGACGAACATTGAAACTGAATTTGATACACTCTTTCACTAGCTTTGGGTTTTACTTTATTTTTAACTTAAAGGGATCCAGCTTCACAAAATGTATTTCCACACGATTGATTGCTGGTACTAAGTGTCAGAAAACCAGCAATAAAAGGCTCGACAAAGATGTTTCTCGTGACAATTGTTACTTACAGTACAAAGTTCAACTTTTAGGGATTCAGAAGTGGAGAGTCTGCCCAATCTGACATTACCCCAGCACAAGTCAATTCAATTCTCCATCTGTGGTGGATCTCTTGGTAGGAATCTGAAATTCAGAGCACAGTTGTGATGTTTACCTTGCTAACCCTGGGACTATCCCTTTAAGGTTAACACTCAGGTAGTCCCTGTGGAGAAGTGATCAAGGCAGACACACTCTGAGGTCAATTAGAGGCTAATTGTTGTTCCTGTTGAAAGGTTCTCTTATTTGAAAAACCTTTTATTGAAAGGTTCTCTTGATTGGTAGCCACTTGGCTCCACTTCTCAGGGAGTTAAGGTTAGCTCCAGGTCAGAAAAATAACACCGGCAGGAAATAAGAGGATGTTTCTTCCCTTTGTTTAGATCTTTCCTTTGAAAAAATGTTCAGTCATGATTCATATAAGATATGTCAACTGGACTGTAATGGATGCATCTCAATTTTATTTTTAGGGGCCTGCTGCTTGTTAATTATCCTTTGCCATTGTGAACGAGGAAATTGAAAAGACAGAACTTTAATAAAATGTCTTTGTTCTCAGAATGTAGGTCAAATGGTATTTAGGACCCATCCCTAGCTGACCCATGGCCATTTAGTGTGAAATTGGAGTCACTTGTGCGTCCCGAGTAGTTGAGGTGGCAGTTTTCCTACCCTAAAGAGCATTGGTGAGCCAGTTGAATTTTACGCCAACAACCTTCCTAATTGTTTTTTGTCTTGTTGCCAGGACATATATTACCAGATTTTTTAAGTTCAATTTATAACTTAGCAATCAAGATGAGATTTTATGATTGCTGTGGGTCTGAGCCTCTGAGTCAGTTCATGGTTTCAAGTTGCACTCTGAACACATAATCCAGCACTCCCGGTGCTTTGCTGAGGGAGTGCTACGCTGTTGGAGGTGTTGTCTTTCAGATGAGATGTTAAATTATGGTCCCGTCCACCCTCTGAGGTGGATGTAAAAGCTCTCATGGAGCTATATTCAAAGAAGAGCATTCTCCCCAGTGTCCTGACCAATATTTATCCCTCATCCAACATTAGTAAAAATGATTACCTGCTTATTACTTCTGCTGTTGGTAGAATCTTGCTGTGTGCAAATTGGCTGCTGTGTTTCCTAAATTGCAGTAGTGACTACACTTCAAAAATGACTTCATTGGCTGTAAAGCACTTGGGAATGACATATGGTGGTGAAGGAAAGTATAGAAATTCCAGACTTTCATTTCTCATCATTTCTGGCTTGCTTAGACTAATAGCAGAACCATTAGACCATCATATCCTTGGGGGTTGGGGGTTGGGGGTTGGGGGGGTGGGGGTGGGGTGGGGTGGGGTGGGGCACATATGATAACAAGTGGCATATAAAGGAGCAATACTTCAAACTAAAGCATTGAGGGCTTGATGTGGGAAAAGGGCACGGGTATCAGCCACAGAAAGTCACACATGTAACAGATTACAGGAGATTCTTCACACAAACGAGGGCAGCATATGGAAAGGGCTTCCCTGTTAATAATGAAGGCAAAACCCTTTTCAACACAGCTACACACATAGGAAATTCAGTGATATCATTCATCATGTTACCCTGTTCATTTATCAAGACAAACATAATTTAATTTAAAATAACGTTTTGCTTTCTTGTTTAGCTGAAAATGGAGGTTAACATATTAATAGAGCTTTTAAAAAGTCTGGCACTGTGGAATTCCTTACAGCTATTGGGATTGGGGGAATGAAACTCTGGGATTGTCCATGTGATATGCTGGAAGTGTGTTAGAACCACGAGTGTGTTGTTCCAGAGGCTACTGATGATGATGACATTGCCCCTTTTAGAATAGAAAAAAAACTCTCCAACATTACATAAGCTTTGACGGGCAAGTGAGAAGTTTCTGGAATTTCATCCCTGTATTTTTACTTTAAGGTAACTATTTATTATTGTGATTTTTTCAAAGCCTGGTTAACCATTTCCTCACTCTTGGTCAAATGCCAGGGTGAAGTTAATGGTATACATTTAAGAACAAAGTCGATAATTGGGAATGTCTATTTATTCATGGTTTTAACTGGTAGTCATTCTCAGTGGATTCACAAAGTGTTTTATTTTATCTTTGAAAGCGGGCACCACATTGATACCCTACCCATGGTTCATAGAGGCTGACGGAACAAGTGCTGGGAAAGTCTGGCTTCCACTAGCTCATAGCACCCGCCTCATCTGGTCAAGTTAGTTTTCCAATCAATCCTCAGCACTTTTTATTTTCAGATTAAAGTGGATGAACTCACACCTCATTTTACATTTCATGACATGGTAGGACTGGTGTTTGGAGTTTTGAGTCTTCTAGAGATGAGATTTGCCAGCTACACTGGAAAGAGAAGCTTTCCGTTACATGTAGCACATTATTTTGCCATTCAGAAATGCTTTGCAGCACATCCCACAAAATTAACTACTGTACTTTGAAGTGCAGTTATTAGGGACATAGGAACAGGAGTAGGCCATTCAGCCCCTTGAGCTTGTTCCACCATTCAGTGAGATCATGGCTGATCTGTATCCTAACCCCTTGGCTCTACATCCCTTAACGCTCTTGACAATCTATCACTCCCAGGTTTAAATTAATGTGTGCTACCATTTACTGCTTTTTGTGGGAGACAGTTCCATACTTTTATAACCCTTTGTGTGAAGAAATGTTTCCTAACTTTTCCCTGAAAAGTCTAACTTTGATTTTAAGGTTGTGTCCCCTTGTTGTAGACTTCCCCACCGGTGGAAATTAGTTATCTCTATCTATCTTTTCAATTCCTTTCAAAATCCTAAAAATAAATTCAACCAAATCACCCCTTGACCTTCAATACTCCAGGAGAATATAAGCTCAGTTCATGTAACCTCTCCTCATAATCTAATCCTTGGTGTGCTTATAACCTTCAGATGAATCTGCACTGTACTCCTTACAAAGAAACATTAAAAATAGAAAATAGGCATGGGAGTAGGTCATTCGGCCCTTCGAGCCTGCTCCACCATTCAATATGATCATCGTTGATTCTCTATCTCAATGCCATACTCCCGCTCTCTCCCCATACCCCTTGATGCCATTAGAGACAAGAATCTATCTATTTCCTTCTTAAATATATTCAGCCTCCTGTAGTAGAGAATTCCACAGGTTCAACACCCTCTGAGTGAAGAAGTTTCTCCTCATCTCAGTCCTAAATGGCCCCAACCTGTATCCTGAGACTGTGACCCCTTGTTCTAGACCCCCCAGCCAGAGGATATACCAACCCTACATCTAGTCTGTCTATCCCTGTTAGAAGTTTATACCTTTTAATGAGATCCCCTCTCATTCTTCTAAACTCCAGTGAATACAGGCCTAATTGACCCAATCTCTCCTCATGCGACAATCCTGCCATCCCAGGAATCAGTCTGGTAAACCTTCGCCGCACACCCTCAATGGCAGGTATATCCTTTCTTAGGTAAGGAGACCAAAACTGCACACAATGCTCCAGGTGTGGTCTCACCAAGATCCTGTACAGCTACAGTGAGACATCCTTGCTCCTGTACTCAAGTCCTCTTGCAATTAAGGTTAATATACCATTTGACTTCCCAACCCACTGTTGTATCTGCATGCTTGCTTTCAGTGGTTGGTGTACAAGGACACCCAGGTCCCTTTGTACATCAACATTTCCCAATCTATCACCATTTAAATAATGCTCTGCCATTCTGTTTTTCCTACTGAAGTGGATAACTTCACAATTATCAACATTATACTGCATCTGCCATGTATTTGCCCACTCACTCAACCTGTCTAAGTTGTTTTGAAGCTTGTTAATACCCTTCTCATCGCTCACATTCCCACCAAGTTTTGTGTCATCAGCAAACTTGGAAATATTACATTTGGTTCCCTCATCCAAATCATGGTGAAGAGCTGACACCCAAGCACTGATCCCCAGTGGTACCACCTGCCACTCTGAAAAAGACCCTTTTATTCCTACTCTTTGTTTCCTATCTGCTAACCAATTCTCAATCCATGCAATTATGTTACTCCCAATTCCAAATACTTTTATTTTACACACTAACCTCTTATGTGGAAATTTATCAAAAGTCTTCTGAAACCCTAAATGCATCACATCCATTGGTTCTCCCTTATCTATTCCAGTAGGTTTGTCAAACATGATTTACCTTTCATAAATCCATGTTGACTTTGTCTAAGCCCATTGATATTTTCTAAGTGTCATGTTATCACATCCTTTATAATAGACTCTAGCATTTTCCCTACTACTGATGTTAGGCTAACCAATCTGTTATTCACTGTTTCCTCCCTCCTTTTTTAATTAGCGGGATTACATTTGCCGCCCTCCAATTTACTGGAACTGTTCTAGAATCTAAAGAATTTTGGAAGATGACAACCAATACATACACTGTTTCCATGGCCACCTCCTTTATTGCCCTGGAATGTAGATGACTGGGCCCTGAGGATTTATCAGCTTTCAGTCCCATTAATTTTTCCAGCACTATTTTTTTAGTAATGCTAATTTCCTTCAATTCCTCCTTCTCACTAGACCCTTGGTTTCTTAGCATTTCTGGAAAGTTATTTGTGTCTTCCTCCATGAACAGAACTAAAGTAGTTGTTTAACTGCTCTGCCATTTCCTTGTCCTCTATTATAAATTCTCCCATTTCAGACTGTAAGGGACCTACATTTGTCTTCACTAACCTTTTTCTTTTTGCATAGTTATAGAAGTTTTTACGGTCCACTTTTATGTTCCTTGCAAATTTACTCTCATACTCTATGACCATAAGATATAGGAGCAGAAATTAGGCCATTCGGCCCATCGAGTCTGCTCCGCCATTCAATCATGGCTGATAAGTTTCTCAACCCCATTCTCAAGCCTTCTCCCCATAACCTTTGATCCCCTATGTTTCCTATGAAGGAAACCTATGTTTCCCCTCTTAATCAATCTCTTGGTCTTCTTTAGCTGAATGCTAAACAGCTCCCAATCCTCAGGCTTGCTAATTTTTCTAGCAACTTTATATGACTCCTCTTTGGATCTAATACTATCCTTAATTCCTTTTGTTAGCCATGGTTGGGCCACTTTTCCAGTTGTATTTTTGCGCCAGAAAGGAATGTATATTCCAAGGGTATATCAGCCTGGACATTTGCTCCCAGGTCATTTCCCAGCTCTGCAAACCCAACCCAGGAGAAAGTGCCCCAGGAGTTGGGGTTTTCATTCTGGATGGTGGGGCTCTCTGGGAGTCAGACCACACAACTCCAGAACAAGTGTAGAAGCTGTCAGGTGTGGAGGTGGGCTGGGCAGAAGGCCTGCCTCGGTGCTCCGGCACAGTGTTGAAGTTTTAAAAAAAGCAATAAAATATAAAACAGACCTCCAGCCCTCACCCCTCCTCACTGCCCCCACACTCCTTGTGCCCCATTCATGCCAACCCTCATACCCTCAATGTCAACCTATGATGTTCTGCCCACTCCCACATGGCCCCTCATACCCTCCATTCCACCTCATGCCCCTTTGCCCACCCCAAGGCCCTTTATAAGTGCTATGCCAATGTATTGCCAACTCCTGCTAACCCATATGCCCCACTACCAGCCTTTGCCCTTGCACCTACCATACAAACTCACTCAGTATCCACCATGGGCAGACCTCAGGAGCCATGCTGAGATGTAATGGCATAAAGTTCAATGTGTCTTTTACAGACTTTATTGAGCTTTACTCACTCTCTTATCAATTTCTCTTTGTAATTTTACAAATGCTGTCTACACTAGGCCAGTAACCTTTGTGTTATTGGCAAATTTGGATACATGAGTTTCTATTTTGTTATCTAAATTATTAATAAGTACAATAAATAGTTGAGGCCCCAGCACAGATCTTTGTGGAACACCACTAGTCATTTCCTTACAATTGGAGTACATACCACTCTCTACCTTCTACTGCCCAAACCAATCTCATAACCAGGTAAATATTTTGCCTTCAATTCCATGCACTTTAGTTTTAAGGAACAGTTTTCATGCGGCACCTTATCAAATGCCTTCTGGAAATCCATATTATCAACATCTATAGACATTTCTTTTTCCTACTGTGGTAATCTGATGTGTAATATAGCTTTAAGAAGAATGTTGTAATAAAAGATCGCATGATCTTATTATCCAATGAAAGAGTAGAGCGGGCTACCTTAGTAGTCTGTAGTCAATAGTCAGTAGTTCGTAGTCTAGAGTAAGAGTCTGTAATGTAGAGATAGGGTTTTAGTCGTAAGTACACAAGTGTAGCTGCTGAGTTTTTTGTAAATAAATAAAATGTGTTCTAAATAAGAACTGTCTGCTGACCTGCTATGTCTATGGTATCAACTCAGTCATCCTGAAACAAGTGTGCAACTCAGACCCATTAGCCCAACTAAACCAGTGACCAGGATCCAACACCTACTTTAGTTACTCAAAAATCACATTAGGCTCTTTGGGGATGATCGCCCCTTTACAAATCAATGGTGGTTCTCTAATCAGCTCAAATTTCTTTAAGTGCACAATCACTCTGTTCTTAATTATAGATTCCAATAACTTCCTCACAGCAGATGTTCGAGTAACAGGTCTATAGTTTCTTGGTTTTTCTCTCTCGCCTTTCCTAAATAATGGACTTACATCTGCAATTTTCCATTCTAAAGGGATAATTACTGATTTAAGACAACTTTGGAAGGTTATGGCTAAAGCATTTGCGATTTCCTCAGTGGCTAACTTGATGCAAACCATCAAGTTTTAGGGCAGAATTTTCAGGTCAGTGTGCAGGCGTGATTGGCGGGCCTGGGATTGGCCGGGAAATGGACCGCTGCCCACGATTGGCCCATGACCGCGATTTCACTCTGGCAGGCCACTTAAGGCCCGCCCAGGGTGAAACACGGCTTCCCAATGGTCAGGAAGGGCCAGGTGGGGGGAGGGGTGGTTTAAAAACGGCATAGGCAGCCTCTGGAAGGCTGCCAGTGATGAACACATCTTCAGCGTTATGACCACGAAGCCATGGCATCAAGTGGGGCTGCAGACGCCAGGTGGGAGGGCAGGTCGGGTGGGCGCTCGGCCCCCTGGTTTTTGGATGAGTGCCTTGCAGTCCTCCTGGAGGAGGCGGCTGCCAGGAGGGACATTCTTGTCCCCAGGGATGGCAGACGGAGGCCACCGCACCTAACAAAAAGAACTTGGGAGGAGGTGGCCGTGCTGGTCAGCCCATGCCCATGATGTTGTGTGGTGCACCTGGGTCCAGTGCTGCAACAGATTTAATAGCCTGCTGCACTCAGGAAGGGTGAGTACTGTGTTGGCATGGATCAGTATGTTGAAGTGTTAAGGGCTGGCAGCACCCCGCCTTGGAGCTCAGGGGTGTTAGAGTCTGAGTGTCAACCATCAATGACGTCGGAGCTGGCCAAGGGGGTGAGCCCTGGCTGCATGGGCTGAGTGCCTTGCAGCTGGAGGGCCACAACTCGGATGTGCCCTGCAAGGTTCACAGCAGTGATGGCATTTCACACTCGCCTGAGGTGCAGGCGGAGGCAGATGACCTCCCCAGGGCGCAGGCAGTTGGAGTACTGCTGGAGACCAGGACGATGTTGAGTCGAAAGCAGATGACGAGCCTCTGGAGTTGTCCATAAGGCGGCAGATGCTGGATGTCCGTCGAGATATGCAGGAGAATCTGGCGGAGATCCATGAGGGTCTGCGTGTCATGGTCTCCATTATGGACCGTGAGCACTGCATTCACCCTCATGGCCAAGTGCACTGCCTCCTCCATTTAGAGAGTGGCAACTCTCATGGAGAGGCAGTTCCAGGGACAGAATCAGGGGTTCCTGGGGTTGCATTCGGACCTTATTTTTTTATATTCATTCACGGGATGTGGTTTCGCTGGCTAGGCCAGCATTTACTGCCCATCCCTAGTTGCCCTTGAGAAGGTGGTGGTGAGCTGCCTTCTTGAACCACTGCAGTCCATGTGGTGTAGGTACACTCACAGTGCTGTTAGGGGGAGAGTTCCAGGATTTTGACCCAGCGACAGTGAAGGAACGGTGATATATTTCCAAGTCAGGATGGTGAGTGACTTGGGGGGACCTTCCAGTTGGTGGTGTTCCCATCTATCTGCTGCCCATGTTGGCGCACAAGCTGCTAGTTGTCTCTGCGGGCTCCTCTCAGGGCGCTCTGCATAACAGCAGCAGCTCCTCTGCCCCCTGCCAGTGAAAGTGGCATCTGATGAGGCTGCGATGACTGGGGAGATGGCAGCTGAGGCGCTGCCCGCTCCCACCCACGCGGGGCCATTACAGGCTCCATGGGCCAGAGGACAACTGCCAAGATCATCAAGGCCAACAGGACGGCAGAGTCAGTGGTCCGTCTGCAGTAACAGGCCAGCGACGGGGGTGGGGGGCACCAAGACAGAGCGCTCGGAAACATAAGTTTAAGGCACAATGAGCACAAGAGTAACTGGCATGGGTGATCTTCTGTTGTGCAATGTTTTGTTTATTTTAACTGCTCTGGGGTTGAAGACCCAGACAAGGTTCTGTTAATTTGTTTGCACAGCCCTGGCATGTGGTTGAAGCTGACCTTTGGTAGCCTCGCTGAAGGATCATTGGATCAAGGCATCCCTGGTGTCCCTGCCTCCCTGCAGGTTACTGAGGTCTGGCTCCATGCCCTCAGCGTTCTCCTCACTGTGCTCCTCATCTGACTGACTACTGGACTCATCCCCTGTGGCCTGTGACTTGGAAATATATCACCGTTCCTTCACTGTCGCTGGGTCAAAATCCTGGAACTCTCTCCCTAACAGCACTGTGGCCGGTTTTCGAATCAAGATCCTCTTCTTCCAGTGCGTCCCCCCTTGCCAGTGCCAGATTGTGAAGAGTGCAGCATGTAACCACTATCAGTGATAGCTGCTCTGGGGGATATTGTAGAGCTCCCCCTGAACGGTCCAGGAATCAGAGGCACATCTTCAGAAGACCCATGGTTCTCTCTACCACCGCCTTTGTGGAGGTATGATTCATATTGTAATGTTTCTCTGCCTCTATTCTTGGGTGGCACAGAGGCATCGTAAACCACCTTTTCAATGGATAGCCCTTGTCACCCAGCAGCCATCCATCCAGCCGGGCTGGAGCACTGAAGAGCCTCGGCACCTGGGAGGGTCTCAGGATGTAAGTGTCATGGGAGCTGCCAGGGTACCTTGCACAGACTTGCAGAATCTGCGTCCTGTGATCACACACTATCTGCACGTTCATGGAATGGAAGCCCTTCCTGTTGACGAAGGTGCCTCCTGGCACCTTGATGGCCACACGTGTGCAGTCAATGGCACCCTTGATGCAGGGGAACCCAACAATCACTGCAAAGCCTCTGGCTCATTCGGCCTGACTGGCCTTGTCCATACAGAAATGAATGAAAGTCAATACCCACCTGAAGAGAGTGTCTGTCACCAGCTTGACACAACTGTGGACAGTTGATTGGGAGAGTCCACAAAGATCCCCCACTGGCCCTTGGAAAGAGCCGGATGCATAAAGGTTGAGGGCCACTGTGACCTTCAGAGCCACTGGCATGGGGTGTCCGCCCGGACAGTCGGAGCTGATCTCAGGCCCGATCATCAGACAAGTGGAAGTTGCTGTCTCCCTTGAGAGGCGGGGCCTCCTTCGGCATTGCACCTCAGACATATTGAGATGGCTGCATCGCTGCCTGTAAACCCTGGCAGCAGGATAGCGGTGTCTTCTCTGGCTCCTAACGCATTGGTTGACCTGCTGGCCCAGCGCAAATTGCCTGCTGCCTGCCTGCCTGTTTTGCCTGTGCGATGAGCATGAAATCGCATGGAAATAATTGGTTTCAGTTCCCTTTTTAATTGCCTTAACTGGCCTCTGACACCCAGGCGCTTCCGCTGACCAAAACATCACACAAGCCTGCCAGATCAGCATAAAATTCGTCAGGTTTTCGAATCAATATTATTTTCCAGAGCATGTTGGGGTTATACCCACTGGAGCTTAGTAGAATGAGAGGTGATCTTATTAAACATAAAAGACCCTGAGGGTACTTGTTGGGGTGGATGCTGAAAGGATGTTTCCTCTAGTGGGCCAGACCAGAACAAGGGGACACTATTTAAAAATAAGAGGTCTCCCATTTAGGACAGAGATGAGGAGAACCTTTTTCTCTCAGAGAGTAGTTAGCCTGTGGAATTTGCTTCCACAGAGAGCAGTGGAGGCAGGGTCATTGGATATATTCAAGGCTGAGTTAGATAGATTCTTGCTTGATGAGGGAGTCAAGTGTTATAGGGAGCAGACAGAAAAATGAAGTTGAGGCCACATTCAGATTATCCATGATCTCATCAAATGGTCGAGCTTCATGTGACCTCCAGCATCATGCAAGCTCTGCACCATTGGTCAACTGACAAGTCCTTTCCCAAGTCAACCCACACCCAACTGCAAAATGAACAGACTCTTTTATTTTATCTTTTTGGATGATAGTCAAAGAGACTTTTTTTCAAATCTCCAATATTTCTACAGCCAATAAGCAAAAATGTTCAAAAACAATTAAAGAAAGCATTGCTAATGATCTTCCCCAGGTTTGCTTGTTGCCCCGTCTGGGAAATTAATGTTTAATTGCTGCAGACTGCTGGATAATTTGAGGTTAGCATTGTCTGGCCTGTTGGTGGTGCCACTCTAAGGATGGACCTGAGACCTGAGAAGGGTGAAAACAAAAGCAATTCTTCAACTTATAATGACGAACATGGTGGTAGAATTCCAACGTATTTACAAGCCAGAAGCAGGCTGTTGGCCCCAACAGATCCGTGATGGTGTTTGTGATCCACACGGGCTGCCTCCTACCTCACTGCATCTCACATTATCGACACATCCATTTGTTCCTTCCTCCATCTCTTTTGCTTGACTTCCCTTAAATGCATCTACGTTATTTACTTCAACTATTCCACATGGCTGAGAACTCTGCAGTCTTACCACTCTCTTGGTCAAGATTTTTATCCTGAATTACTTATTGGATTTATTGTTGACCATCTTATATTATTGGGTCAAAATTTAGGTGTCGCCTACAAGTGGGCACATCTTCTTCACCTCTACCACAGCACACCCCTTTCATAATCCAAAACACCTCTTTCTGGCCATTGCTCAGCCTTCTTTTTTCTAATGAGAAGCGCCCCATCCTGTTGGGTCTTAGCTGGCATCGATTACATTGGCATTTTCAGCTTTTATCCTTACTAGGCTCTGAATGGAACCCATGCCTGCTGTCAGCTGGTGAGGGCTCCATTGGCCCTAATGTACATGTGATGCTCATGAAATTCCCAGACATGCCTCCCTGTGTCGACTGTGACTCCTGTGGTAGCATTCTCACCTCAGAGTCAGAAGATTCCAGGATCAAGTCCCAATCCTGGATTTGAGCATTAAAATCAAGGCTGGAACTCTGGTGCAGGACTGAGTAGAGTTCTGCACAATCTGAGGTGCCATCTTTCAAATGTGATGTTAAACCAAGGCCCTGTCTGCCCTCTCCAGTGGATGCCAAAGATCCTGTAGCACTATTTTGAAGAAGAATAGCGAAGTTATCCCTGATGTCCTGGCCAATCCCTCAATCAACATCACTGAAACCAATTATCTGGTCATTCTCTCATTGCTGGTTCAGGAAGCTTGCTGCGCTCAAATTGGCTGCTGTGCTCCTACATTACAACAGTGACTGCATGGCACTGACTGTAAAGCGCCTTGAGACATTATAGAATGGTTATAGCAGGGAAGGAGCCCATTCGGCCTGCTGAGCCCATGCCAACCCTTTGTAAGAGCAATTTAGCTAAACCAACTCCTTTCTCTTAAGGTGTCCATCCAAATATGACTAAATATGCCTCCTCCTCCTCACATGCATTCCAGATCCTAACCACTTGCCATGTAAAAAAGCTTTTCTTCATGTCCCCTTTGGTTCTTTTGCCAGTCACTTTAAACCTGTGCACTCTGGTTCTTAATACTTCCTTCAATGGGAACAGTTTCTCTCTATCTACTCCATCCAGACCCCTCATGATTTTGAACACCTCTATCAAATCTCCTCTCAATCTTCTCTTCATGTACTCTAAGCCCAGGATCCTGTATGTCTTTTTAACCACTTTCTCAACCTGAGTGGCCATCTTCAATGATTTTTACACATCAAGTCTCTCTGTTCCTGAACCCCTCTTAGAATGATGGCTTTTCTTTTATATTGTCTCTCCTAGTTCTTCCTACCTAAATATATCAGTTTGTACCTCTCTGCATTAAATTTCATCTGCAATGTGTCCATCCATTCTGCCTGTCTATGTCCTCTTGAAGCCCATCACCATCCTCCTCACAATTCACAACACTTTCAAGTTTTGTGTCATCTGTAGATTTTAAAATTGCACCCTGGTCTTGAAAGGTGCTATTTAAATGCAAGTCTTTATTTTTCTCCGTTTTTGATACACATTGGAAAGTGGAGGCATTCCCTTCTCTTCCTGATTCCTGACCCAGATTTACAACACTCTCCCCAAGAGGCCTAAACCCTACTGATTTTGGATCTGCCTGAATTCTGGTCCCCCAGTGGAGATGCTCTGCTCTCCCCAACGCTGAGATTATGATTCCCCTCACTTTCCCGTGTGATTAGTAAAACGCGACACAGTAAAAACGCGATTAGTAAATCCTTGTAAACTGACTTTGAACAGGGACATATCCAAAAATGGCTCAGATTGTAAACTATATTGGGTGATTCCAAATGAAGGGCACTAGACAGGTCTGCCACAATAATTAACATTCTGTTCGAGTGTTAGTTCCTTTATTATTTGTGTTTTATAAACATTGCCATTGGCACTCGTGGTGGAAGCAGATGCAATAGTGACCGTCAAAAGGGAATTGGGATTCTACTTAAGAAGGAAAGATGTGCAGAGCAAGGGGGATAGACCATGGGAGTGGGACTAACTAGATAGCTCTTTCAAAAGATGACACAGTCCAAATAGCCTCTTTCTGTCCTGTATGATACTATGATTTACAGCTTCCCTGGTGACTCTGTTTGAAAATGGCCTCTATAACGTGGACCTCACCAGAGTGGTCTGGAAGCAATGGCCCAAATATTTTTCCCTTCATCTCCACTGTACAGTATTCCCATTTACACACAACATTTGAATTTAAAAATGCTGCTTTTATTCTCAGGACATGGGTGGCAATGTTGGTGTTTATTGCTCAAGCCTAGTTGCACTCGAGAATGTGAAGGTGGTGGACATTCTTCTCCGCTTGATACATCTGATTGGTTTGGTTAGCCACTGCAGAGGGCAGTTAAGGGTCAACCATGTTGGTATAGAACTAGAGTCACAGATAGACAGGACCGGGTAAGCTTCCCTATAGGACACCAGTGAACCAGATGGGTTTCTACTACAATCCAACAGCTTGGCATTTGCCAATGCAAAACCCTGCTGCCTGTACCCTAACTTGCACCAAGTTTTCCCATCATCCCTGAGCTTGCTGACTTGGCATGACTCCAAGTGTGACAAGGTTTTGATGCTACCTGACCCGCTGAATATTTCCAGCATTTTCTTCTTTCATTCCAGATTTCCAGCATCCACAGTATTTTGCTTTAAAATGCTCATCCTGGTTTTCAACCACTAGGCCCTCCCTATCTCTGTACTCTTCCAGCCTTACAACCCTCCAAGACTTCTGCACTTGTTCAATTCTGACCTCTTGAACATCCTCAATTTTGCTTGCTCCACCATTGGTGGCTGTGCCTTCATCTGCCTAGGCCTAAGCTCTGGAATTCTCACCCTAAATTTCACAACATCTCTGCGTCTTTCTTCTCCTATAAGACATTCCTTAACATGTAACGCTTTGCCCAACTTTTTGGTCGTCGCTCCCAATATCTCCTGATGTGGGTCAGTAACAAATCCTGTGCAGCGCCTTGAGATATTTTTGCTATGTTAAAGGCACTATATAAATGCAAGTTGGTTTTTTTATTCTTTTACTGGATGTGGGCATTTATTGCCCATCCCTGATTGCCCTTGTGGTTGTGAGCTGCCTTCTTGAACTGCTGCGGTCCATGTGTTGTAGGAACATCCACTGTGCTGTTAGGAAAAGATTATTGTTGATGCTAGCTTTACCTTTTGTGATTTTCTTTTCAAAACTGTGTTCAAGTTCTCATGCTCTGTGGTTTACCAGTCCAGAAACGTAACCACTAAACTACCTGATTATATTACAGTGCATTCACCAGCTTCCCTGGTGACTCTGTTTGAAAATGGCCTCCATAACGTGGACCTCACCAGAGTGGTCTGGAAGTAATGGCCCAAATATTTTTCCCTTCATCTCCACTGTACAATATTCCCATTTACACACAACATTTGAATTAAAAAATGCTGCTTTTATTCTCAGGACGTGGGTGGCAAGGTTGGTGTTTATTGCTCAAGCCTAGTTGCACCCGAGAATGTGAAGGTGGTGGACATTCTCCTCTGTTTAGTACATCTGATTGGTTTGGTTAGCCACTGGTGGACAGCCAATGGTGGACAGTCAATGGAATGATGAGATGTGTCAGTCTTCCCTGTTTATTTATTTTTGATTTGTTCTATTTCACATGAAGTCCCACTGCATCATTAACTTTGCCCTTTTGTGTCCTGTTTCCAGCCACCTTAAGTTTGAAATTCTTGTCCTTGCCTTAAATCTAGAAACCTAGACCCATTCTACTTCTGTCACCTCCTCTCGACTCGCTCCTTCTTCCACACCCTTTGAATTCAGCCTCACTAACATCCACCCTGCTCTCTGAGCCTTCCCATAGATACCCTGTGAAATTCTTGGGACAGAAACAGTTATATGTTCACCCAGAGACATTTAGAATTAGAATTGCATGAGCTGTTAAACATGGATCCTTTATTATTTATCATGTTGTTCCTCGCACATGCGCTCTGCATGTATTTGGGGTAACTTCAAATGGACAGAATGCACCATGTAATTTTCAATGCATTACACACTCCACCCCCTCTTCATCTCACTCTTCTTTAACCACTCTCAAAAAGCTACATCTTTTCAGCCAAACTGTGCTAAGGTATCTCTCACCAGCTCGTTGTTACTAGGATTCTCTAAAGTACCTTGTGACACTTGGCACACTTAAAAACTCAATGCAAATTTAAGCTGTTCTTGTGTATTGCATAAGGAATGAACACAGTCACTCGGAAATGTTCTTTCTAACATCATCACTTCATAACTTGTTGATGGGGAAGTTTTTCTGGGGACAAAGAAAAATGCCCCCAATGTGCAATCGATGTTTTTAGCCATTTTGTTGAAAAATAAAGACAGGTTTTTTGGCAGAATTACAGAATCATAGAATGGCTACTGCTCAGAAGGAGGCCATTCAGTCCATTGTGTCTGTGCTGGCTCTCTGCAAAAACAAGTTAGCTAGTTCCACTCATCTGCCCTTTCCAGTCACCCAGAAAAGGTTTTCTCTTTAAATGTTTATCTAATTTCTTTTTGAAAGTTCTGATTTATTCTGCTTCCCCCATACTCACAGGCAGCCGATTCCAGATCCCAACCGCTCGCTGACTCGTGTCGCTGTTAGTTCTTTTGCCAATCACCTTAAATCGGTGTCCTCTGGTTTTCCACCCTTCTGCCAATGGATAATTTACCTACCCTGTCCATGCCCCACATGATTTTGAATACCTCTATCAAATCTCCTCTCAACCATTTGTTCTCTAAGAACAGTCCCAGCTTTTCCAATCCACCCATTTAACTGAAGTCCCTCATCCCTGGCACCATTCTCGTGAATCCTTTCTGCACCCTCTCTGATGTCTTCATGTCTTTCCTAAAGTGCAGTGCCCAAAATTGAATATGATACTCCAGGTGAGGCTGTACCAGTGTTTTATAAAGGTTCACCATACGCTCCTTGTTTTTGTACTATATTTCTATAATTATAAAGCCCAGGATCCCATATGCCTTATGAACCATTTTCTCAACCTGCCCTGCCACCTTCAATGATAAATCCCCAGGTCTCTCTGTTCCTGCACCCCCTTTAGAATTTGATATTGGGTGAAATTGTCCCAGATTTGCACTAAATGCAGTAGTGGGTGGGTAAAATGATGTTTCTCACGCCAGCTGCAATGGCGGCTTTTCATGCTGTATCTTCCCAAGCCCACCGCATTAATTATGCATTCCCAGGAAACACGCTGTTTCGATGGTGGGCTCCGATTCACCTGCAACACCATCACCTCGCTGCTTCATCATGCCAGACACCACATTTAACGTACAGCCATGCTCAGTGTTTCCAGCCCAGGACTGCAGCAAAGAAGACAGGGCACCAAAAGGCAAGAAGACTCCAGCCCTTCAGCACCTTTTGGACACTGTGGAGGCCCCGCTGTGATGTCCTCTACACCCGCTCTGGCCGCAGGAGGAGCAACTACAAGGAGTACTACAAGAAGTACTGTCTGCACTGCAGCGTGATGGCAGTGGTGATCAGTGCCAATGTTGCACAGAAGAGGTTGGCCATCCAATGCAGATAGAGGATGAATAATCTCATCCATGCAGCCAGGATATGGCAACCAACTCACACCCTCAAGCCCATCATAAGCTCACTGACATCTCACTCACTGCCAGCTCAAAGAACATCATCACCCATTCTCACACACAGACCCTCACATGTCCATCTGGCCTCATCTCTTCTGGAGACTGCTCCTCAGCCCTCACCATCTTGAGGCCACTTGCACAGATCAACATGTGCTCCCACACACACCCTGGGATACCCTCCTTCCCCAATACAACCTTCAGTCTGCAGCCTCTTCCCTTGCCTGAGGCCACTTCTCCCCCTTCCCCAAGCAAGGCCTAGCCCTGCAACCATTGAAAAGCCACCCACACATTGCTGGTCTGGTAGGTAGAGACCTACCAGAGCCCCACTAAAAGTGATGTGGTGTTGCTTGTGAAGCCTGGCACTGATGACTGTGAGTGCTGTCCGAAGCAAAGTAGGCAAACAAACCTTGAAGTCCCGAGTGAAGTGCAGCCCGCCAGGTGTATGGTTTTTATAAAACAAAAACAGAATTACCTGGAAAAACTCTGCAGGTCTGGCAGCATCGGTGGAGAAGAAAAGAGTTGACGTTTCATGACCCTTCAACAGAATGTGTACAATCTCACAGGCGTGGGCAGACGATCCACCATTGCGGGGGTGGGGGGTGGAGGGGGAATGAGTCCGGTGGACTGGCCTTATAATGATATGCTGATTTATTACAATGAGGTTCCTGACGTCTGATAGTGGGGAACACAGCCCGCCATCAGCAAATGGAGCGAATGATTGCAAACTGGTTTCACAATGTCGTGAAACCGATCTTTGGCCTTCTTGCCATATTGTCCGCTCACGCCACCGAACACGCCCAATGCTGGTAGGCACATTATCTTTTTCGCTCTTCCTACTAAAATCTGTCACCTTGCACTTCTCAGCATTAAGTTTCATCTGCCATGGAGCCACCCATCTAGTCCTGGTGAATGATCTACCTTAAGTACAGCCACCCTTTCTAATACCTTCTCCTCACCAATCTTTAGTCCATTTAGTGTTTCAACTACCTCCTCTTTCACTGTGAGATTGGCATAACCCCCTTCCTTGATAAACAGAGATATAGAGTACTCATTTAATACCTCAGCCATGCCTTCTGCCTCCCCTTTTTGGCTCCTCATTAGCCCCACTCCTCCCCTTACTACCCTTTTACTATTTATATACCTATAGAAGACTTTTGGATTTCCTTTTATGTTGGCTTCCAGTCTCTTCTCATGCTTCCTTTTTCCCCTCTTATTCCTTTTTTACTTCTCCCCTAAACTTTCTATATTCAGCCTGATTCTCACTTGTATTATCAATCTGACATTTGTCATACACAATCCTTTTCTGCTTCATTTTAATCTCTTTCTCTTTGATCACCCAGGGAGACCTGGCTTTGTTTTGTTCTATCTTTTTCCATTGTGGAGATGTACCTTGACTGTACCGGGACCATCCTTCTTAAAGGCACCCACAGTTCCAGTGCAGTTTTGCCACCAGTCTTTGATTCCAATTTACCCGTGACAAGTCTTTTCTCACCCCACTGAAATTGGCCCTCATCCGATTAAGTATTTTTACTCGGGATTGTTGATTGTCCTTTTCCATAGCCAATCTATGACTGCAACAATGATCACTGTTGTTTTGTTGTGTGGTCGGGGTCTAGATGGGTGGTTCTGGCATTGTTTATTCTCCTAATGTGTGTTGCTCAATCTGCAGTTTCTCAAAACCATTATTATTTAGTTACAGCAAATATTTACACATTTGGACCTCTAATTGTGGTTGGAGCTTCTCCCCCTTCCAGATCTCTCTTACTTCTCACTCATGTGATCTGACATCATTATTACAGCAGCATCATGAATGCTTCTGATGTTAACCACTTACTCCAGAGTGTATGGGGGCTGAGGCGGTGTGAGGGGTGAAGGCTGGAGGGCCCTTCTGTTTTTATTTTAACCGGGACAAAGGTCCCACAGCACAGAGGTGGGCCTTTTAAACAGCCCACTTCCACACCCGGCAGCCCTTGTGGCTGCCTCTGAACCCTTTCCCAAATTGGCTGGCCCAACTGCAGCCTGCAGCAGCCTCACCATTAACATCTCGTTCTTGCAGGCACTCTCTCCCAAGGCGGGTGGGCTGAGCCAGGAGCTTTCCCGGTTGCTGCCGCCTGCCAGGAGGATGAAAATCCAGCCCTTAGAATCACGCAGCACAGAAGGAGACCATTCGGTCCCTCATGCCTGTGTTGGCTCGTTGCAAGACTATCCAATCAGCCCCACTCACCTGTTCTTTCTCCATCGCCCTGTAAATCTTTTCCCTTCAAGCACTTATCAGGTTCCTTTTGAAAGTTGCTATTGGATCTGCCTCCAGCACCCCATCAGACAGTACATTTCAGATCATAACAGCTCTTTGCGTTAACAAAATTCTCTTCATCTTGCCTTCGATTTATTGCCAACTATCTTCATTCCTTTGGTTTCTGGGCTTCCAGCTAGTGGAAATGGTTTCTCTGTTTTGAACCGATCCTAACCCTTCACATTTGTTTTAATCTTAATATACAGTGTCCTTGCAGCAATAAATACTGCATATTAATGTTACCATTGCCTTAGAATTATTAAAAGATAAACCACGTTTAGAATACAGCATTCTACAACTGTAGAGTGTGCTGTTTGCTATTCCCTACAATACAGTAATATACCTTTTTAATTAAATATACACTTCTTTTTCTATGAGCTGTTCTGACTTTGATCTGGATAAGTTACCTAGCTCCAAGGTAATCAATATAAACATTTTCTTTCTTGTGTGAATAATTCTACCACTATCTGCACCTTTAGTCAGCAGAACATGCCACACTTACCCGTGCCAAAACCTCCAGACGTTCGGTAATAAACCACAGCTACAGAGCCAGCTCGGGCCTGGCGTGGGCACAACCAGCAGGTAGCAATGCTTTGATCATATCTGCCTGCAGGTCAAGCATCAATGAGTAAGGCTGCCTTTCTTAAAGGGGCAGTATGCTCAGCTATGGTCCTGAAAAATTACAGGTAGGACTGTCCAATGCCTAGTAATTATAGCTTGGATAAACGTAAGTATAAACCTGTGTTGTAGGATCACATGATTTGTGTAAACCATTGGGTTAGCAGTGTGGGAATCTCGAGGGGAGATTTCTTCTTCAGTTATAAATCTCGATGCCACAAATGGGCCTGAGTGGTTAGCTTGGCGGGTGGGTGGGACTGGGACGGGAAATGGACCGCCGACCGAGGTTGGCCCCTGACTCTGATTTTGCACTGGCTGGCCAATTAACCGCCAGTCAGCGTGGAAGGCAGGCTGGAAAGCTCAGCGATGCCGGGGTGGGACTGGGAAGAGGGTGGGCGATGACATCACAGCGCTCAAAGGAAGCTCCCTGAAGGCAGAGAGCTGCCTCAGGGAGCTGCAGGCCTGAAAACCATCAAACAAAGTTTCGAAAAGCCTGCAAAAAAAAATGTCCAAGCATCAGAATCAGGCACTTGAACATATAGATGATGAAAATGCTGTCCGCAGATTTTTATTTTTATTTTGTTTCGTAACGGGAATCTCACCCCTCCCTTGGATGGAGTTTCACGAACAATGTAAAGGCCGCCTGGCTGATACACCCGTCCGTCAATCTTAAGGTTGGGTGGGCCAGGAAAAATCGGGATCAATTGCTCCGTTGATGGGCTTAATTGCCCTCTTAATGGTCGGCGGGCGCGTTTCCAACCTTTGCGCCTGCCCGCCAACCAAAATATCGCGCAAGCGTGGGATGACGTGGGGACGCTCGCCCGATGTCATCTCGCGTGATTTCACATCAGGCGGGTGCCCGCCCAGTCAGTGTAAAACTCTGCCTACGTAGTTGCTGCTGGTAAATAAAGTTAAATGTGTCCAGTAAGAAAAGTTGCCTGGAAAATCAACTCTGTAACACACACAATGCAAACTCTCGACAGGGCTATGGGACTAACTGAGTTGCTTTTGCACAGAGCTGGCACAGACACAACGGGCTGAATGACCTCTTTCTGTTACCATTCAGTGGTTCGGGGTAGGCAAATAGATAAATAATTAGATGGGTAGATAAATAGAATCACCGAGCAGAATTGTAGAACGATGCAGCACAGAAGGCCAATCAGCCCATTGTGCCTGTGCCAGCCCTTTGGTAGGACTCTCCAATTAGTTCCATAGCCGTACGTTTTCCCCAGCACCTCACAATTTCCATCGCTTCAAGTATTTATCCAGATTGCTTTTGAAAGTTATCGCTGAATCCGCTTTCACGCCCCCTTTCAGCCAGTGCGTTCCATTCCAGGTCATAAAAACATGCTGCTTAGAAAAATTCTCCTCACCTCACCTCTCTCTTTTGGCAATTACCCTGAGCCTGCACCCTCTGGCGACAGACCCTTCTGCCACTGGGAATAGTTTCTCCTTATCTGCTCTAACAAATTCCCTTCTTGCTGAGAACAGATAGATAGTTAGATGCAGAGATAGCGAGAAAGGCAGGATGGATCCAGAGGTCGAATGCAAAAGCAAAATGCTGCGGATGCCGGAGATCGGAAGCAGAAACAGAAAATGCTGGAAACGTTCAGCAGGTCTGGCAGCATCTGTGGTGAGAGGAGCAGAATCACAGACCTGAAACGTTAACTCTGTTTTTCTATCCGCAGATGCTGCCTGGCCTGGCCTGCTGAGGTATTTCCAGCATTTTCTGTTTTTATTATGGTTGCAGAGATGTTGGCATGGTCCCAGCTTGCTGTTTAACAATTTATAAAGCTTACTGTAAAAAAGGCAGTTGAACAAACAGGAGATGCCAAAACCTTCTCACAACAAACCCTGGCAATATACTGAAGTGTCAGGAAAACACCTGGAATTGGCACGACTGAGATACTATCAAAGTCGTTCAGAGGAAGTGCAAATTCTTATCAGCGAAAGAGTGAGCCAACAGTAGGGATAAGTTTCAAAATATTCAAGGAGTATTGCCTTCAGCATAACATGTTAGAAAAATGCTCCATTGGGCAGATGAAGAATCTTCACCATTATTACCCCGAGGTTGTCACATGCCCACCATTTGTCTCAGCTTGATTTATTTGGACTCCAATCTGTGTTTGTCAAGACCTGTCTTTCCCAGGGGTCTTTCTTTCTGTCTCTCTATCACCTTATCCATATTTTTCTCTCTGTCAGTCCTTTATCTTCCTTGCTCTAGCTGTGCTTTCTCCCACTTCCCATTTTATTGTATTGTACTTATTTCACTAGGATTGCTTGTCTTTTCCTTCTCTCCTTTAGAAAAGATACGAAGGCATTAGCAAAAGCACAGAAAAGGTTCACAAGAATGGTTCCAGTACAAAGATAAATTGGTGTAGTCGGGACATATTTTTCTTGCAGAAGAGAAGGCTGAGAGAAGATTTGATAGAGGTATTCAAAATCATGAGATGTCTGGACAAAGTAGATAGGGAGAAACTGTTCCCGTTGGTGGAAGGATCAAGAATGAGGGCACAGATTTAAGGTAATTGGCAAAAGAAGCAGTGACGACATGAGGAAAACATTTTCACGCAGCGGATGGTTAAGGTCTGGAATGCACTGCCTGAGAGTGTGGTGGAGGCAGGGTCAATCGAGGCATTCAAAGGATATTAGATAGTTATCTGAAAAGAAAGACGGTGCAGGGTTATGGGGAGAAGGTGGGAGAATGGCACTAAGTGAACTGCTCATTCGGAGACCCAGTGCAGACACACTGGGCTGAATGGCCTCCATCTGCACTGTAACAATTCTGTGATTCTTCCTGCCCATCTCTTTGCTCCCCTGTCTGACTTGTCGCCAGTCTTTTTTCTCTCTGTCCATCTCTTTTTGACGAAAGTGCTCTTCAGGCAGTTGTCCGTATATATACCTGTTCTTTTTATCTCTAAGAAAGCTTATCTAACAATAAATTACAATTTATTAGAATAAAACTCAACCTGGCTAATGCCCACCAGGATCAATTAAAAAACATGAGTCTCTTTCCTTTCTCTCCTGTGTCAGCTGTGGTGTAACAGGTAACACTCAACTCTGGATTCAGATGGTTCTCGGTTCAAGTCTCACTCCTGAGACTTGAGTGCATAATCTAGCCTGACATTTCTGGTTTGGTACTGAGGGAGTGCTGCACTGTAAGAGGTGCTGTCTTTCTGATGAGATGTAAACCAAGGCCCTGTCTGCCCTCTCAGTCTGTGTGAAAGATCCCATGGTACCTTTTTGAGGAAGAGCAGGGAGTTTCTTTCAGGTATCCTGGCCAATACTTATCCCTGAACCTACACTTAAAAAGAACGCTTATCTGATCAGTACCACATTGCTGTTTGTGGGACCTTGCTGTATGCAAATTGATTGTCACTCTTCCTGCATTACAACAGAGGCTACACTTAAAGAAGTATTTAATTGATTGTAAAGTGCTTTGGGATGTCCTGTGGTTGTGAAGGACACGAAAGAATTTCAAATTCTTTCCTTTTTTTTCTAAAGGACGGATGCGCCAACACACTGGGTCAATAAATAACACATCGGGTACACACGTCAGAAGGGGTTGGCTCAAGGACCAGGAGTCCATGAGTTAGAGTAGGTTGATCCTTCTCCCCATCCCCCCCACCAAAAAAGAGCACAATGATGCCCATTTCCTCTCCTGTACCATTCCACAGGATCCAAGAGTCACCCATTTCCCTCAGGTTAAGTTTACGATCAGCCCTGACAGGAGTTGACAAGAAAAATATCTTGATCATCCATTGTAGGTAGCATGCTGATCACGCATGAAGGCCTTGATGAATGCAAATCAATTAACAAAGATACCACTGAAGAAAAAGGAATGTTTACTCATGCTTCAGTGCTCAAGGAAATGCAATAAAATGATGACGGGCGTCAGTAAGGATGACAAAAGCTATATCCGGGATCAAGCCCATTCAGACTGACATAGATATAATCCAGGTGCGCTCTCCCAGTGTGCAGCCTCTCCTGTTGGGAGGGTCTATTGGAAAATCATGCATGATACTCTGCGCCAAGAGTGTGCCCTTGGTAAATGGGTTCTCAAAGGAAGCTTTAAAAATACTTAATTGTCCGTAAAGCACTTTGAAATGCCATGAAAAGTGCTATATAAATGCAAGACTGCCTTTCTTTTTGACCATGAACTGCAGGCATAATCTCAAGCCAGAGTATTCAGTACTTCATTTCCTATTTTGTGAAACATGACATGGAGGGAACGTGCTGGGTAAGGCAACATATTGGCTATGTTACTAGACCAGTAATCCAGAGGACTAACGATCTGGGGACGAGAGTTCAAATCTCACCATGGCAGTTGGGGAATTTTGAATTCAGTTAACTAAATAAATTTGGAATAAGAAAACTAGTGGCAATAATGGTGGCCATGAAGCCTGCTGTCCTCACCCAGTCTGGCCTATGTGAGACTCCTGACCCACAGCAACGTGGCTGATTCTGAGCTACCTTCTGAAATAGCCTGGCAAGCCACTCAGTTATATCAAAAAATAGGACAATCCACAGACAGCAGTGGTTCAAGAAGACAGCTCACCATCACTGTCTCAAAGGAAATTAGAGATAGACAATTAAAACTGGCCTCACCAACAACGCCCACATCCTGCGAATGAATAGAAAATGGAGCAGCGATGATCTAATTGAATGATAGAACAGGTTCAATGGGCTGAATGGGCTCCTTCTTTTCCTATGCTCCCAAATCTTGCACGGAGGATGGAGAGAATGTTTTCTGCTTCTGCTGGTGGTCATGTGAAATGAGCTTACACAGCTCAACCTGGTTCCTGGTGCCTTGGGCCTACTGTACAAACTGCCCTAGTTGGGCATTAATTGGCACTAAATTGAAATCACAATCAGACATGACAGGATCCTGTTGTCAGAAATTGAAACTGTGACAATGAAGACCTATTCTGAGATTGGGACTGGGGAATATTGTTGGGCTCAGTACAGGAAGTTTTACTGGGTTCTATACTTGGTACCTCAATGGAACGGAAGATGCTTCAACTCCAAGCACTAACGTTCCTTACCAATACTAGGGGAATTATATATTGTCAGATAAAGGCTGAAGCCTGCCATTTTTGAAAAGTGTATGCGTGGAGTTGAGGGTAGGGTGGGAGCATTTTCCCTCAGACTTGAAAATTCCAGCACGGCAAGTCTGATTGACTACGGTGCTCTCCGAAATTTCCAAGATGCCGTCTCAGAAGCACAAAGTTGGAAAATGGCCATTTGAGAAAGAGCATGAGGCAAATCAGGAAGTAGTATCTGGGTCACACTAAGCTGGGGTTAAGAAGGCTGTAGAGTTAACATTTGGAAGGGAGGACTGAGAATGTGATCGCCTAATGGCTGTGATACTCAACTCATAACCTAGAAATGGAGAAGTTCATATCCCATTGTGGCAGATTGCAAAATTAAATTCAATTAATGTGGTAATATATGGGTTCGCAATTGAAAAATGATCACTCTTTCCCTTCCAACCCTCCTTCCCCAGCTCCACATTATATGGGATGGGCCTTGGGATGTTGTAAGCAAGTTGTATTGTCATTGATGGGCAGTAACTACTGGTATTATACATACCAAATAGATATTCCACAAACAGCAATGTGATAATGACCAGATCATCTGTTTCAGCGATGTTGGTTGAGGGATAAATATTAGTCCAGGACATGGGGAGAACTTCCCTGCTCTTCTTCAAAATAATACCAGGCAATCTTTTACGTCCACCTGAGAGGTCAGATGGGTCCTCAGTTTAATGCCTCATCTGAAAGACAGTGCAGCACTCCCTCAGTACTGGCACTGCGACTGTAGGTTTGGGCTATGTGCTCATCACTTGCTGGCTCAGTGGGGATATGAGTGCAGTCCCCAGAGGGTTAAGACATAGAATAGCAGGCATGTATATAAATGTGAAGCCATACATTCTGCCAGGACTTGCAGGGGCAGAGAATGAAACAGAGAGTCTCAGCCCACTGGTGGAATGAGTGCATTAAAATAAATCAGTGGAATGCTTTGTTGGTTGTGCTTGGAGCCATTCGCTTTCATTCTTTTTAAACACTCACTCATGGCAGAATCTTGCACAAAGTAAGTGCTGTCTGTCTCACCTGGCAATGGGTTACAAATCAAGTAAAAGGGCCTAGAAACGAGTTGGGGAAATTAAACAGCATTATTTCTCCAGGTGCTAGCAGTTGTGGCTTGTTTTACATTATATAGTTGATGAAATATATGTTACCGTGCCCCTGGCAGTAATGTGAGGCCACGTGTGCTCATATTGTTGACAAAACCAATACCTCATGGCTTCTATACAGTGAAGTGTAAGTGCAGGTGGAATGCCTATGGCACTGGTACACCATTAGCACCTGATGCTCACACTGGCAGTGGTTGGCAGGCTGGCACAGGGCATTAGCCATGCTGGCTGAAGTCTTGAGTGATGGAAGTGTGAGCATTGTTCCCACTAAAGGTCACAGCCTGGCCTGTATGTGACTCCAATGGTTAATACCCTCAGGACAAGGTCATTAATGTGGCTCTACCAATGTCACTCGTGTCTCGGGAATGAATTTAAAAAAAGTTGCAACTATTGTAAAAAAAAACAAGCGGCAATCACAGGCTAACTTTCATGGGAGCGCCGTTACCTCTATCAATACAAATAAAGTTTTATTTATTGAAAATTGAAAGTCTCCATGGCAAACTGCTTTGAGAATAGTTGGATGTGACTTCTTTTGCTAATCTTGTTTCTCACATTGATCTGTGCATTGCATTCTGGATAAAACACCGATCTTGAGCTAAAATCAATAAATTACTCATACCTAGCTGGCAAAGGGACTGTTCCTAGTGCAGGATTGGACCAATATACAAAGGCCAGCTTTTAATTCAGCTGCTGTTTAACATCCCATCAGAAAGTCATTGCGTGCAACTGCTATGCAGATGGAGGATTGGCAGATCTCACAGCCAGTGGAAATAGATCCAAGTGTCTTAATCCCCATGATTGTGCAACACTTTCCAGCCCTGTTGGCAAGGAAATGCTCTTTTTGACATGTTTTTGGTGATAAAATTTTTTTTCCCCTTGATTTATTTTTTTAACCTGTCCCACAATCCCCTCACCCACCACTCTTCCATGCCTTCTATCTCTCCTCATCTGACCTTTTCCACGAGCACAATCACCTTTTTTTAACTTCCAAGTTTGCCAGCTTAGACAATAAGCTCATGGTGAGTCAAAGGCCATGGAGTGGCATCATGTCCCAGTCTGGCACTGATGTCCACTTGCAGGCAGAAGTCACTGGGCAGAGGTTGAGAGTGGACAACACTGGGGCACCAACTGTCATTCCCTAGACTCAGGTCGGTCTCAGTGTTCCCAATGATAATGATTAAATATCCAATTAAACTGGTTTAGAGGGGGGTGGATGAGGGGTAAATGTCAGCCAGGACACTGGTGAGAGCATCTCTGTTCTTCAAAATGGTGCGATGGGAGCTTTTACATCCACCTGAGAGGGTGGATGGGGTCTCGATTTAACACCTCATCCGAAGACTCCGCTGGGACTGCACTGGAATTCAGCATAGATTTTGCGCTCAAGTCTCTGGAGTGGGCTTCACCCCGCAGCCTTTTGACTCAAGAGACTAAAGTGTAACTTAGAATCAGCAACCATCCCCGCCCCCAACCCCCTCACCAATAAAGACAGTCTGTGAAGGCTGGTGTAATTGTCTGCTTTAACTCAGTGACCTCCAAAGCACGGGCCAAGAAACTTGTGCTATGAACAAACTCAATTAATGTGACCAGCTCCACAATGGGACTTGGCATCATTCCACCTGCGGTCAGATAATGGATCCAATTGTGTGTGATTTCTTAGGCTGGAATTTTCCAGTCCTCCCCTCCCACCACTCCACATCCATTCACTTTGGCAGAACTGAAAGACCCTACCAGCAGAAGGGGCCAGAAAATTCTGTCCTTAGAAAAAATCTTGGCACCAAATATTAGCATAATTTAAGACATTCCTGGAGGGTGGGAAATTCTACATGGCGTTGCAAAATCAGGGGAAGCACAACTCTGCAGGCTGCCAGGAGATAACCAGCAATAGGCTTTGATTGACACAGATGCCGACTGTTGGGAATCTGGTAAAGTGGGAATTTCCAGTGTTAAAACAACACATCTTTTAAATGAAACTGTGCTTACGATAAGAACTGCCTTCTGTTTATTAACAACTTGCTACATGCCAGAACTGCAAACACTGATTTCTAAGTGCTTTTGACTGACTGTTCATATGGGGCATTCCTAGATTTTATTATTATTAAAGCTGCCTCCTTATTTTGATGGAAGTCCCAAGTAGCCCAACACCTAACTTTTAGATTGCAAGATTTGGGTCAAATGTTTCTAAATTTCTTTAAGTCAATGCCGGCAATTATTGCCCATCCCCTCAGATGAGACCATCAGAGGCAAGTTAAGAGTCAACCACAATACTGTGGGGCTGGAGTCACATTTATAGGCCAGGCTGGGTGAAAGCAGCAGATTTCCTTCCCTAAACAGCGGGTCAACCAGATGGGCTTTTTAAACAAATTCCTGTTGCTCTGCCTAGTTTTGTAATGAGTGCTTGTATGTTTATCAACTTTCCAGCATTGTCCTGGAGTCTACAGTAATTAAAAATTAATCCCCTGGACACTGTGGCAAGCAAGACACAGGAGATAAAACAGTCAATGCGCGGTAAACAAAATTGTGTCTTTTAAAACATTTTCTTTTGACCCTTCTGTTCATTCATTATATCATTACCAATGATGGGGCAGAAAGGCTGTTTGATTGGAGATGAGCGCTGAAACCTCCTATAATCCATCCAACTAGGACAGACAACCCCTCACTTCACACAATTGAGCCCAGAGTCCTGTCTGACCGGGTCACAGTCACCCGACAGGATCTCAGCCCATGAATTTGGCATTAAATTCCCTTAGGCTCATTGTATCCATTGATGATATGGGAAAAGTTTCCAGAAAAATTAAACATTTTTTGGATGATTCCAAATTGTAAAGCGGACTCAGAACTGGAAGTGGATTAAAAGATTGAAAATGAATTTGGATGGATTATGGGAAGGGATTACCTTTCTGCAGAGTCATGTGCCAGGATGTTTTGTTTACAACCTTGCTATTTTGCCACCCTTTATTTTTAACAGGATGGAAGATGGCTGGCTGCCTGGATGGATGTGAGAAACTCCAACCACCATGGCACTCCTCTGAGGCTGGGGGACCAAAACTGGACATGGTACTCCAATTGAGACCATTTCATTTCTTGAGCTCTTACAGTGCTTTACAGGACTGAGAAGCAGCTCTTCATCACATTCACACAGGAGCACACACATGCACATACATGCACACACACCTAGACACACACACATACACACACACACACACGCACCCACATACACACACACACACACGCACACATGCACACACATACACAGAAACACACACACACACGCACCCACATACACACACACACGCACACACACACATACACAGAAACACACACACACGTACGCACACACACATACATCACAGACACAGACATACAACACACACACAAATAGACACGCACATACATACACAAATACACACACAAACACACACACACGTGACACACATAAACACACATACACACAAACATAGACCCACACACATGCATACACATATACACACACACACACAGATACACACACAAACGGACACACACACAAACACGCAGACACACATACACACACCACATACACCACACACACATATACATACACGCATGTGCACACATAAGTACACAAAGACATACACAGACAGATACAGAAACAGGCATAAACACACACACACACCTATTTATTGTTGTAGCTTTGTTGTTTAGTTTAAGATAAGAATGAATGTGTGACGTTCCAAGTAATTTTATGAAGTGGGAGTCTGTCCCATTTTTGGCCATGTCACCTGTTGAAGAAACAGTGATCACAATTCAAGATGGGGCCGTTTGGGGGATGGAGGGGTGCATGGGGTCGCGTGGAAGTTAATGGTGGCAGAGAGATGGGAAGTGTCTGCAATTAAATTTAAAAGTAAGCTGCCAACCTACTGAGAGAAGAGATAAAGGACTTGTTCAGATATTCCAGGTCGACTGCACATAGCAAGCGTGCTTTGTTGACTCTCCAGAGCAGTACTGAGGGAGTATCAGGGTTGCTGTCCTTTGGATGAGGTGTTAAATGTAAGTCCCACCTATTTGTATAGGTGGATGTAAAAACTCCCAGAGGGCTCTCCTGGACCACATTCTTCCCTCAGCCAACTAATCCTGTCCATTGAAATAAAACTAGATTAACTGCCCATCTCACTGCAGTTTCTGACACCACTCTCTACACAAACTGGTCAACAATTTTCTTTCACCTCTTCTCAGGATGTGGGTAATGCTGGCAAGGCCACATACCCTGCTGCTTCCCTAAGATGGTCATGGTGGCCTTTCTCCTCCTCCTAATGGTGCCGGCACAATGATATTAGGAGAGAATTCCTGCATATTGATCCAGTGACAATGAATTAAGGAACGTTGTGCAAGTCAGGATATTATGTGACTCAGGGGAGAAACTTGGAGGTGATGGAATTCCCAAGACATTGCTGCTCTTGTCCTTCTTGGAGGTGGAAGCCTGAGGGGAGGAAGTGCTGTTCAAGCGGCCTTAAGGAGTTGTTACCCTGCATCTGCTCACTGGTGCGTACTGTAGCTACACTGCACTGGCAATGGCGGGCACGAACACTGAGATCAGTGATTTGGGACCTGCTCTTTGGCATCAAGCTTCTTAAGTGTTGTTTCAGAAGCAGCCGTCTAGATGAATGGTGAGCATTTAATTGTGCCACTGATTTTAAAGCTGATTTGAAGAAAATGACAAAAGAAAACAATCTTTTTTAATGTCCCAATGATTTTTCTCCAGGGTTGCACACAGCAATGTCCTGGAGATTGATCCTCAATTCCTGGAGACTCCAGGCCAATCCTGGAGTGTTGGCAACCCTAGATGGCTCCAACAAACTATCTTCCACTGTATCAGGCATGACTCCAGCTATTGGATGATTTCCCCTTTGACCCCCGCCACTCCCCACTGTTGACCTCGGTTGTGCCAGAGGACCATGGGTTCCATGCCTGGTTGGATGCTTGATGTTAAGGGAAGCCACTTGTCTTTCCCCTATAACATCTAGCACTTGGTTCCATGTCTTCTTCATGGCAACAATGAAGTGAGGAGCTGAGTGCTTCTGGTGGAATGCAGAGTGTCAGTGAGTAGATTACTGGTGAGTAGGTGTTACTTGACTCCTTTCATCACCTTATGGATGATTGGGAATCGATGGAGTGGTAATTGGTCGGGTGGGATAGATTTGACTTGCTTTTTATGGATGGGACATAACTGAGCAGTTTTTCAGCACTAAGCACATGTTGGGGCTCTGGTGTACAGGTCATCAGAGCTAGAGCTGGGATGTTATTAGTGCTCACAGCCTTTGCTGTGTTCAATGCATTCATAATATTGCATGGAGCTAATTGTGCGGGCTGAACACCGGTTCCTATGTTACTGTACTTAGCAATTGCGGCTGAAGATGCTTCCAAATGCCACATCCTTATTTGCGCAGTCACTGGGCTTTAAGCAGGAGGATGTCTTGTGGTACAGCGGTAGCGTCCCTAGCTCTGGGCAGGAGCTCTGGGTTCAAATCCCACTTCAGGACTAATAGGCATGAAAGTCGTGTTCACATTGTAGCTGAACAAATTGATTACCAGCCTGCAAGTCCTTCCTGGTGGTGGGTGATAAGAGTGGGAGGGTTTCCTGGTCAGTCATACTGCAGAAGGCAACAGCAAATCACTTTGCCAAGCATAACCATGGACCAGTCCAATTGAAGTCCATGATTGCTAATGCCCTCCCATTAATTGGTCGTTAATGGAGCTGTTGCCTCCTGTACGTTGTGCTCCCATATTCTCCACTGGGTATGGGACATAAACATAGGGAAGCCATTGCACTTCAAAAAATAATCCCAAAAGGGAAGATACCCCTTTGGGGATGTCCTGAGGCTGTTACGGTGCTCTATATAAATGCACATGCTTCTTTACCAATCATTCATTTTTACCGAAACACACTCTACTACAGTTTGATCAGCATCTGAGAGGGAGAGCATAGCTTTAACATTTCACTGTGATCATCATCCAAAATTTCCTCTAGATGAAAGCTATCCCTTCAGGGGATAGATAGGCAGGTGGTTGTAAAATGGCAGAGGAGTGAGTCACACAGGTCTCCCATAGGAAAGAAAAGCTGCAGATTGGGAACGATATTGGGAGAAATTTAAATATTGTATTTAATCCTTTAGAAAGAAAGAACTTGCATTTGTATAGCATTTTCCAAAGCATTTCACAGCCAATTAAGTACTTTTTGAAGTGAAGTAATACGGGAAACACAGCAGCCAATTTGCAGACAGATAGCTCTCTCTCTCTCTCTCTCTCTATACCATCCGCACCAAGCCAGGGGATCAACCCTGATTCAATGAAGAGTGCAGGAAGGCATGCCAGGAGCAGCACCAGGCATACCTAAAAATGAGGTGTCAACCTGGTGAAGCTATAACTCAGGGTTACTTGCGTGCGAAACAGCACAAGCAGCAAGTGATAGAGCTAAGCAACCCCACAACCAACGGATCAAATTTAAGCTCTGCAGCCCTGCCACATCCAGTTGTGAAAGGTGATGGACAAGTAAACAACTCATTGGAGGAGAAGGCTCCACAAATACCCCCATTCTCAATGATGGAGGAGCCCAGTACATCAGGGCAAAAGATAAGGCTGAAGCATTTGCTACAATTTTCAGCCAGAAGTGCTGTGTGGATGATCCATCTTGGCCTCCTCTGGAGGTCCCCAGCATCACAGATACCAGTCTTCAACCAATTCGATTCACTCGGTGTGATATCAAGAAACAGCTGAAGGCACTGGATACTGCAAAGGCTATGGGTCCTGACAATATTCCGGCAATAGTACTGAAAACTTGTGCTCTGGAACTTGCCGGGCCTCTAGCCAAGCTGTTCTAGTACAGCTACAACACTGACATCTACCTGGCTATGTGGAAAATTGCCCAGGTATGTCCTGTACATAAAAAGTAGGATAAATCCAACCTGGCCAATTACCGCCCTATTAGTTTACTCTCGTTCATCAGTAAAGTAATGGAAGGGGTCATCAACAATGATATCAAGCGACACTTGCTTAGCAATAGCCTGCTCACTGATGCCCAGTTTGGATTCTGCCAGGGCCACTCAGCTCCTGATCTCATTACAGCCTTGCTTCAAACATGGAAAAAGAATTGAACTCCAGAGGCGAGTGGAGAGTGACTGCCTTTGACATCAAGGCTGCGTTTGATTGAGTGTGGCATCTAGGAATCCTAGCAAAACTAGAGTCAATGGGAATCAGGGGGAAAGCTCTCCACTAGTTGCAGTAGCACAAAGGAAGATGGTTGTGGTTGTTGGAGGTCAGTCATCTCAGCTCCAGGACATCACTGCAGGAGTTCCTCAGGGTAGTATCCTTGGCCCAACCATCTTCAGCTGCTTCATCAATGACCTTCCTTCCATCATAAGGTCAGAATTGAGGATATTCGCTGATGATTGCACAATGTCCAGCAGCATTTGCGACTCCTCAGATATTGAAGCAATCCGTATCCAAATGCAGCAAGACCTGGACAACATCCAGGCTTGGGCTGCCAAGTGGCAAGTAACATTCGTGCCACACAAGTTCCAGGCAATGACCATCTCCAATAAGAGAGAATCTAACAACCATCCCTTGACGTTCAATGGTATTACCATCACTGAATCCCCCACTATCAACATCCTGGGGGTTACCATTGACCAGAAACTAAACTGGACCAGCCATATAAAAACTGTGGCTACAACAGTAGGTCAGAGGCTAGGAATCCTGTAGCAAGTAACTCATCTCCTGACTCCCCAAAGCTTGTCCACCATCTACAAGGCACAAGTCAGGAGTGTGATGGAATACTCCCCTCTTGGAGGGGAACACCACCACCTGGAAGTTCCTTCCAAGTAACTCACCATCCTGACTTGGAAATATATCACTGCTCCTTCACTGTTGCTGGGTCAAAATCCTGGAACTCCCTCCCTAACAGCGCTGAGGGTGTACCTACACCGCATGGACTGCAGCGGTTCAAGAAGGCAGCTCACCACCACCTTCTCAAGGGCAACTGGGGATGGGCAACAAATTGCCGGTGGAGGGATAAATATTGGCCCGGACACCAGTTTTAACACACCTGCTCTTTGAAATCATGTCATGGGGGCTTGGTCATCCTTTTCGCTGTACGGATGGGGCCTCGGTTTAACACCTCGTTCACAGCGTTCCCTCCGTACTGCACTAGAGTTTCAGCTGTGATTTTTTGGGCTCAAGCCCTGGAGTGGGAATTGACCCAGAAGCTTCTGACTTACAGGCGAGAGTGCTGCCAACTGAGCCACAGCTGACGGATAGGACCATGGGAGGGGATCTCACCAGTACAGCTAATTTTCCTTTATTCATTCATGGAAACTGGGCTTCACTGGCTAGGCCAGCATTTGCTGCTCATCCCTAATTGCCCTTGAGAAGGGAATAAATTGTACTGACGAACTAAGTGTGGAACATTATCTCAAATTATATTGAGGCTATGGTAGCCCTAGTGGGTATAATGCTGGATTAGCAACAGTGGTGAGGTGTGGGGGTTTGAGGGAGGAATGCAGCTTAATGGTAATGTCACTGAGCTAGTATTCCCGAGACCCAGGCTAATCCTTAGGGAACACAGGTTCAAATCCCGTCACAGTCACTGGTGGAATTTAAATTCAATCAATAAAATCTGGGCCTGAATTTTATGCCCTCCCCCCGCTGGCGGGTTTGTAGGTGGTGGCTGGATGTAAAATTCATTGGTTGGCCTTCCCGCTGGGCTCCTGCCCACCCCAACCTCCCTGCATTTTTACGCTGGGGCGGTCTGCCCGCCCTTGCCCCGATTGAGGTCCTTTAGTCGCCAATTATTGACCACTTAAAGGCCGTTTCCTGGGTATGGGAGAAGCCTGAAAATAATCGGCTTTAGGCCTTGGATGGAAGTGGGGGTGGTGGGGGTTGCCTCTATCAGAAGCCCATTTTAACTTTGGGCCCACCCCCCACCCCTTAAAGTCCAGTGAGCGCTTGACCTCCCTCCCCCCACTGGCTTCCTCCCTGACACTCCAATCCCCCATGTCCACAACCCCAGGCCACCCCTACCCTGAGACCCCAAAAACTTACCTCTTCCTGGAATCCCGGGACTAAGGGTCTGGGGACTGCACGCAGTTCCAGCTCTGTCCACTGCAGCTACTGCTGCTGCAGGGACCAGGGAGCTGCCAGCCAATCAGATTCCTCGCCGACTCTTCGGATAGCGGGACGGAGAACCTCTCCCTCCCGCGCCATCCTAAAAATCCTGGCTCGGGAACTGAAAGCTAGACTCGGTAATGGTGACCATGAAACGATCATCGATTGTCGTAAAAACCCATCTGGTTCACTAATGTCCTTTAGGGAAGGAAATCTGCCATCCTTACCTGGTCTGGCCTACATGTGACTCCAGACTCACTGCCCTCTGAAATGGCCTAGCAAGTCAGTCAGTTCAAGGCCAATTAAGGATGGGCACCAAATGCTGGCCTAACCAGCGACACCCACATCCCACAAAAGAACTAAGAAATAAAACCCCAGAGACTGAGTGTCACTTACTGTACCGTGGCTGGTTCTGAAACTGAATTCCATTAACTTGAATAATTTGCGAGCTGGCATTAGAAAAGAAATGGCCAGGACGGCTGCCAATTGTTGTAAAAAACCCAACTGGTTCAGTAAGCTTCCTAGGAAGGGAGCCTGTGTGCCCCAGTGCCCGACCCCGATTAGTCAACATGTCCTGCATGTTATTCCAGTTCCAAAATGGCATGCTTGACGTGCATGAGGATGAGAAATAAATGCTGCCACTACCCCAAATGAGCTATTTCTAGAATATATAACGCCGACAGGATAAGAGACACAAATTTTGCTTGGTAATTGCTTTGTGAAGCCATCTTGCGAAGCTCATCTGCATTCAAGGTGATATATAAATGCAAGTTGTTGTTGAAATCAAGAAGCTCTTCTTCACACAGAGAGTGGACTCTGGATCAAGGAATGCAAAGAACTCTGAAGCCATTCAAAGGGCAGTTAGCTACCAGCGATGGGGCAGTTCAATGGAGAATGATCAGTAAGAAATCCCTCACCTTGATTCATATTTGGGATTCTTTGCAACTTGGATCAAATTATTACATAGATTTTACTGCAAAGAAACAGACCATTTGGGCTTGCCTGATCCATGTTGGTGTTCGTGCTCCATGTAGGGTATCCAATCCCCCAGGATTGGTCTGGAGTCTCCAGGAAGTGAAGGTCAGTCTCCAGGACACTGCTCTGTGCAGCCTGGAGAAAAATCATCGGGACATTAAAGAAGATTTTTTTTTGTCATTTTCCTTGAACTTTTCTCTTTGCCAGATATAGAAATATTGAAAATGAGATTTGAAAAAAGCATGTTTGGCATTATCCAATTGAGTGTTGTTGCTTTCCAGCTGGCCTTGGAAGGGAATGAGTCACAAGATGTTGCCCGACTAATGGCTGGATCATTGGGGTAAGTCCTATGATCAAACCTCCAGGACTACATTTAATCACAGTTGGCAACCTTAGCTCCACCCCAGCCTCTTCCCAGCCCTCTACACCCAGGCCAGAATTTTCCTGTTGGCCTGCGGGGATGGGCCCTGCATGTCTGCGCGTAAAATGACGTGCGGCGATGTTGGGCAAGCGTCCCAATGTCACCACGCGTTATCGCGATATTTCATTGGGCAGGTGCGCAATGATGTCCGATGCGTGCCCGCCATTAATTAACGGGCTGCTTAAGGCCCTTGAGGCACCAATTGATGGCAATTTTTCGGCGCCTGTGCGATCTTCGGGTTGGCGCACGGCAATGGGCAGGCGGGTAGGAGACATTTGTATAAACCTCATCCATGGGCAGGATAAGAGGGCTCAGTGGAGTCGCGAGTGTGCTCTGTCAAACAATGTTTTTTCAAAGTTACTGATACTTGCCGATGTGATCTGCAATACTTCAAAACGCATACTGGACTGGACTCATAATCTTCAGGTCTGCACTCTGCACTGAGGAATCTTTTTTAGGCCTGCAGGTTTCAGGAAGCCTTCCCATATCCTGGGAATGGGAGCTGAACTCTCCACTGGAGGCAGCTCCTCTGAGGAGGAAGGGAGGGCTAGAAGGAGGACAAGGCCAGGAGTGCACATTCAGCCTCCAGGGGAGCCACCTTTGGGAGGACTGGCACAGGCACTAGGGGCACAGGGCCAAGAGGTAGTCCAAGGTGGAAGGAGCCGCAGAAGATGCCACTATCCTGCTGCCAGGGTATACAGGCGGCGAAGCAGCTACCTCAATACGTATGAGGTGCAGGACCGAAGGAGGCTGCTTCTCTCAAGGGAGACAGTCACCTCCATCTGTCAGATGATAGGGCCTGAGATCTTTGCAAACTGTATGGGTGGACATCCCATGCCACTGGCTCTGAAGCTCACAGCTACCCTCAACGTCTATGCTTTTGGCTCCTTCCAGGGGTTGGTGGGTGATCTTTGTGGTGTCTCCCAATCAGCTGTCCACATTTGTGTCAAGCAGGTTACAGATGCTGTGTTCATATGGGCATTGACCTTCATCCATTTCCGTTGGGACCAGGCAAGCCAGACACAGCGAGCCAGAGGCTTTGCAGCCATTGCTGGCTTCCCCCATGTCCAGGGTGCTATAGACTGTACACATGTGGCCATCATGGCGCCAGCAGGTGAGCCCGGTGCCTTTGTCAACAGGAAGGGCTTCCACTCCATGAACGTGCAGATAGTGTGTGATCACAGGATGCTGATTCTGCAAGTTTGTGCAAGGTACCCAGGCAGCTCCCACGACACCTACATCCTCGGACACTCCCAGGTGCCGGGGCTCTTCAATGCTCCAGCTCGGCTGGATGGTTGGCTGCTGGGTGACATGGGCTATCCCCTCAGAAGATGGTTCATGATGCCTCTCCACCATCCAAGAACAGAAGCTGAGCAGCGCTGCAATAGGAGCCAGGGCACCACAAGGGCTGTGGTGGAAAGAGCCATCGGTCTTCTCAAGATGCGCTTCCGATGCCTGGACCGCTCAGGGGGCGCACTCCAGAACCCCCCAGATTGTGTCTCGGTGATAGTGGTTGCATGCTGTGCTCTCTACAGTCTTGCGCTGGAAAGAGGGGACACAGTAGACGATGAAGGCGTCGACACAGTGGCTGCGGCTGCACAGGACGAGTCCAGCAGCGAGTCCGAGGATGAGCAGGCACAGGGAAATGCTGACCCAGGCATACTCCAGGGAGGCAGGGACACCCAGGAAGCTTAAATTTGATGAATCTTCAGCTAACTCAGCACGTATGGATCTCCAGGACAAATCTGGGCTGTAGGCTCCATGCTCGATACCTGAGTGCAAAATCTGCCAGATTAGGAACAGTAACTAAGGGCCTTGTTAATAGAACTGAATGTCGCACAAATCATGCATAACATTTTTGGAAACCATCCACCTGCAGAAGAAAAGAGGCACCCTCAGCCATGGTGACATGTTTGAATTTAATATCACAAGCAAAGAAACTTTCAGAAACAAAATGAACAATGGTGTTCAAAATCAAAGCAAATCATAAAGACCTCATCTCAGGCCAACACAAAAGCATCAGTGATAAACCCATGGTGTGCCTGAGGTGCCTTATGTTTACGTTTCTGGGTGCTACATCTTGGTGCTGCCCCATAGCTGGAAGTGGCATCTGAGACAGTCTGCAGACTCTGCTGCCCGGTTGGCCTCAATGACCTTGGCGGGCGTCCTCTGGCCCGTGGAGCCTGTGCTGGCCCCGCCTGGGAGGGAGCTGCCAGTTCCACAGCTGGCATCTCCCCAGTCGCTGCAGCCTCACTGGCACTGGCAGAGGGACGAAGGAGCTGCCGCCCTCATCCGGAGCACCCTGAGAGGAGCCCACAGAGACGACAGGCAGCTGCTGCGCCAACGTGAAGTCACCTCAGACCTCTCTGCTCACTGTGGATGGATGGGCACCGAGCTGGGAAACTTGGCACTGGCACTGACCAGCTGAGGTCAATGCTGATGTGAGGGCTTGCTGGTCAGAGTGCATCCCCAGGAAGCCCTGATAGGTCTCTTGGAGGATCCACTCCACAAGAGTCGCCACTCTCTCCATGGAGGACGCATGGCACTCGGACATGTGGCTCATTGCTTCGGCGATCGTCCACGTAGACTCTTCCACCACGGACACCAAGCCAAGCATTGCCTCATGTATCTCCCCCAGATGCTCCCGCACACTCAGCTGCATTTCCTGCATTTGCTGTGTCACGGACGACTCCAGAGGCACGTCATCAGGCATCGACTGAGCATGTGCCTGGTCTTCTGCAGTCCTCCGACTGCCGGCACCATGGGCACTCTCTGTCTCTGCCAGCTCCTCCAGCGACTGTGAAGTGTTCTCACTGCTGTGCCCCAGAACACTAGCCGATGTTCTAATTCCCACTGAGGGGCTAGTATCTGCGTTGGTGCCTGCCTGGCAGAGATGGTGTGACGCTGGTGAGACTTCAGGGCTCTCAGGTGTGAGAGGGGGCCTCTGCTGCTCCTCCTCCCAGCCCTGCTCCGCTGATGCTGAAAAGAAGAACAAGGACATTGGATCAGTTAACATGGAGACAATGACAATGTGCATCCCTCTCCCCCGGATCATCCTTCCATAAGCATTGGTCAAGCCATGTTGCAAACTTCAATCACTGAACGTTCAGCACTGCCATGGCTGTTGGGATAACAATGGTGACCTCACTGCTGGGCAAACATATCTGGCCATGGCATCCCAGCCTCACCAACACTGGTGGACCTGGGCACATGGCGCCTCTCCAAATCCAGGGCCTCCTGCTCAAAGCAGCTGAGAATAGCTAAATGCGCCCGGCCGCTGCCAGTCCTTACCTGCTCGGCGGCATTACGTACATTCCTCTCCTGAAAAGGAGAGAAGAGCATTGATTAGTGCTACTTGTACCTGGACTCTCTTCGCGGATGCCCACCCCAACCAGAGTGGAACATTGAGGGCTCCAGTGCCTCCTCACCCCGCTGCTGCCAAACACTCACACAAAGGCACTAGGCCTGTTCCCCACCTCACCACCCCCACCCCTGTCCCTTGGCCAAATGCTGCCTACATCACATTAGGCACCAGACGGTCTAACCTTCCATAGCAAGGAGGCGCAAGCACATAGAGTGCAGAGGGCAGCAGATGGTTCGGTGCTATGCCACCTCGAAGCTCCCCTCCCAGCATGTCATCACCCTGACTTTGACATGTCCTGGTGTTCCAGCTCTGCCCCTAGGTGCAGCTCCTCCAGGTTGCCTCCAAAATGGTTATGTGTATCACATGCTGCGGGTGCAGAACCCATCTCTTCAGCACCCTCTCAGGGTGACCTTGGCATGGGAAATATCTGCTGGCCCACCCTGCGAAGGACACATGCCGCTGTCAATGATGCAATGCAGCCACTACGCTCAGATTTGGGGGGGGGAGGGGGAACGGGTTACAGCAGGGGGTAAGCTGACCTGCTGGGCTAAGTGACCAATGCCACCGTGGTATTCACCCTTCCTGAGCGCAACGAGTCGTTGAAGCGCTTGCAGCACTGGATCCAGGTAGGCCGCACCACTTCGCGGGAGCTCACCAGCTTCGCCACCTCCTCCCAGGCACGTTTGATCATGAGTGGGAGGCCTCCTCCTCCCGTCCTGGGGTACCAGGACCTCCCGCTGTGCTGCCACCTCCTCGAGGAGGGCAGCAAGCCAATCTTTGGAAAAACGAGGGGCACGGTGTCCCCTCTGCCCTACCCTCCTGCCTGGCCTGCTCACCAGCTGCGCTCTGGGGAGCCCTTCCCCTGGCCATCATTCGCAGCCTTTGAAAGGCTGCAGCAGCTTTTTAAAACAGGCCCCCGGGTCACCATCGGACTTGGCAGTCATTGCAGACCCACTGCCGCCCGCTCACTCCCGCTGTCCTCGGGAGCCTCGATTCACGCCGAGCGGGCCTTAATTGGCCTGCCCGTGTAAAATGGCGGCGCGGTCCCGATCGCAGGCGGCCATTGGGTCTGTGCCCGCCCGCTCTTGCTCTGCCCCTTCGCCAGCCAGAAAACCCTGCTCCTAATCCCACTAACATATCCTATGAATCCACTCTCCCTTGAGTTTCTCTTGCTTCCTCTTAAATGTGTCTATGTTACTCATCTCAACCATGCCCTGTGGCGGCAAGTTAGCCTATGAACCAATGTCTGCATTACGCTCACTTCCAACAGCTTGCTGCATTATTATACCATACGAGATACAAAAAAGACATATCAAGGAGCTCTGAATAGATTACAAAGAGATTTACTGCTATTATGGGACTAGTGAAAAAATACAGATAACAAGCCTTGCACATCACAGTAGAGATTATCATCTGCACAGCATAACACCAAAGTGTAGATGGGGTCAGCGTGGGTTTTCTCCAGTGTTTGCTGAGTATTTGAGGAAAATAAAGGTCATATTTTGCATGTCAATAGGTTGGCTTCATTTAAAAAGAGAAAATAAAGAAATACTTCATTCTTTGTGGGAACTGCCCTCGTAAAAAAGGAAATAAAAAAAGCTATGAAAGGATTTAGAAAGAAATTGAGAAATTCTGTCTTGCAAGGAATGTATATTTTTGTCCCCTTGAACAAGACCTGGAAAGGTTAAGGAGGTGAACTTTGAACAGGAAAGTCGAATAGCCCCATGTTTATATTGCAAGGCTCCATAATGGTTGCAAGTCTTTTGTAACTTGCACAACAAACTAACATTTGCTTTTGCTGGCACTAGTAATCTATTAGCTATTGTAAATAAGGACCACTCTATGTTTATTTAGAGGATATATGTGAATATTTACCCAGAAGGAGTCCATTGTCCTGAGTACGGCACTACAGGCCCACACACTGGCTCTTACATCTTTTTAACACGGGACCATGTCCAACAGTAATCTATCTCAGTATAAAATAAACCAGACTTGACAGAAAGACTATCCACTCCTCGACAGTTAACTTCTCTGACAAGTTACTGAAGTGCTGTTCTGTGATATTGGCTGTCAGCTCTACGTAAATGCATCAGGATCATTTTGTTTAGAAAAAGGTTCAGTCTCAGGGAACCTTTTCTTTCCAAGAATGTCTCCCCATCTGGACCTCTTTATAAGAAATCTTAATATTAGTCCGACCACTCTGGGCCTCCTGTTAAAGGGGCCTCACTGTCAGGACCCCATATTGTAATGGAATCTTCCTTTTTTTTGTATTCGTCCATGCACAGTGGGCATCAAGGGAGAGAATGAAATCTATGGCTCTTCCCTAATTGCCCTCAGAAGGTAGCCAGGCAACTGAATGGGTTCCTAGGCCACCTCAGAACACAGTTAAGAGTGAACCACGCCAGTGTGAGATTGGAGGCACATGCCGTTAAATTGACTTGTGATCTGAATGACACTATCATGTTTTGCATTTGAATAAGGCCCTCACCTGTCTGGATCAAGGGCCTCAAACACTGCCTTAGTCATGTTGATAAAAATGGTGAGTGTGGTCATGGTGAGTAACATGCTGCTGCCATTTTAACTGCCACTTGCAAGCGGATGTATAGCTGAGCACAGGAGGTTAAAAAGGGCTAGGACGCCCATCAGCCTAAACCCGAACTTGAAACCCACCAGCTCTCGTTTCCGCAGAGAAGACTTCCTGTTTAGGCAATCAATAAGATCGGCAAACCTAGCTAACTGCTGTGACAATGCACTCAAGATGTCTTTAGTTGCAGTATGTTGCAAGTTTCATTAAGTAGAAACATTAAACTTTAGTCACAATTAATTGATGCTCTGTTAGACTCGCATTGATTGTTAATAGAAATATATAACTTTAAAAAGATATATAGAAGGGCATTTCCAGCTTTTCTTGCTTGCATTTCAGATTTCTGGCACCTCGGGAGAGGCAGACTTCCCCTGGAGTACTTCTTCTAACAGAGCTGATCACTTCCCATTAACTCAAAGAATGGAAGTACTTTCCATCTGCAGAATTCTAGGAAAAAACACAAATAAACTGCTATTACTCAGCAGGTCAGACAGCTGGTACTGAGAAAAGGGAGATATTGTTAATGGGATTATTCATCAGAGCAAGATATCATCGTCCTGATTAAACCTTTTCCTATGTCACAACAGTCACTATACTACAGAAGCACCTTTTTTTATTCATTCATAGGATGTGGGCTTCGCTGGTTGAGCCAGCATTTATTGCTCATCTCTAGTTGCTCTTGAGAAGGTGGTGGTGAGCTGCCTTCTTGAACTGCTGCAGTCCATGTTGGCTGTGAAATTATTTTGGGTGGCCTGAAGTTTTTCTTTTCTTCTTTAAGGTCTTTCCCTCTCTCTCTCCCATTACACGGAGCTACAATGAACAAACATTTATTCTCACTGTACTAAATTCTGGCGCATCAGAGACTCCTCTCTCATTTTCCTACTGTGTCTCTGTGTTGAAAACGATCCATTATTATGAACCAGATGGGTTTTTAACAACAATCGACAACAGTTTCATGGTTGCCATTGCTGAGGGCTAGCTTTACAATTCCATATTTTTAATTGATTTGTGCCCTTGTCCCCAGAACATTAGCCCACGCCCACTGGATTACTAGTCCAGTGATATTACCACTGCTGCACCATCTCCAATAGATACTGACAGCCTTTTGCGGGGGAGAGTTCCAGATTTCCATAATAGCTTGTGTGGATAAACGCTCCCTGGTTTCACTCTGACGTTTCCCAGCACTAATGTGCTGAGACCCTGCAGTGAGGCACAAAGCCACATTGCCGAGGCAGCGGTGTTACTGACTGAACCAAGCTGACACTTGAGAAGTTGCTCCTTTCTCCTGCCCTGCGACTGGGGCACTTTCCAACCCCCTGGTCCCAACATGGATTTCCACAGCTTCAGAACGTAACTGCCTCCAAGATTTTCCTGAAGGCTCCCAAGTTGATTTTTTGTCACCTTATTTGACCCTGAGCTGAGCTTCTGACCCCATATTCTCTCTGTTATCCAGATCGTCTGCTCCCATCTCTACCCTGTCTCAGTTTATCTCCCATGAAAACACTCGTCGTGTTTTTAGTATTTCTAGATTCAACTGTTCCGATGCACTCCGGCTCGTCCTCCCAACTTCCATCCTCCACAAACCTCGTCCAAAACTCTGCTGCCCATAGCCTAAATCGGACCATTCACCTGCTACCCCTGTGCTCGCTGACCAACATTGGCTCTGGGTCCGCCAGTGCCTTGTGTTCAAATCCTTCCATTATCTCACCCCTCCTTATCACTGTAGTCTTCTTCAGCCCTTCAACCCTTTAGGATATTTACATTCCTCCAGATCTGGCCTCCTGATCATCATCAAATTCCTCTGCTCCACCACTGGGGGCCATGCCTTCAGCAGCCTAGGCCCTAAGCTCTGGAATTGTCTCACATCTCTCTGCCTTTCTACAGCGTTTTCTGTAGTATAGCATAAGAACATATAAGAAATAGGAACAGGAGTAGAACATTCGGCCCCTCAGGCCTGCTCTGCCATTCAATAAGCTGATCTGCTTGTGTTTCGATTTCCACATTCCCACCTAATCCTGAAAACCTTTGATTCCCTTGCCTAACAGGAATCTATCTACCTCTGCCTTAAAAATACTCAATAGCCCGCCTCCACCATCTTCTGAGGCAGAGAGTTCCAAAGACACACAACCCTCAGAGAGAAAAAAAATTCTCCTCATCCCTGTCCTAAAAGGGTGATCCCTAATTGCAAACCAGTGCCCCCTAGTTCTGGACTCACCCACAAGAGGAAACATCCTTTCCACGTCAATCTTATCAAGGCCGTTCAGGATCTTGTATACTTCAATCAAGTCACCTCTCACTCTTCTACACTCCAGTGGAAACAAGCCCAGTCTGTCCAACCTTTCCTCATAAGACAACCCACTCATTCCAGGTATCAACCTAGTAAACCTCCTTTGAACCACCTCCAATACATTTACATCCTTCCTTAAATAAGGAGACCAAAACTGTACACAGTATTCAAGGTGCGGTCTCACCTGAAGCATAATATCTTTACTTTTATGTTCAATCCCTCTCATAATAATGGTTGGCACTCCATTAGCCTTCTTAATTACTTGCTGTACCTGCATAATAACTTTTCGTCTTTTATGCACTAGAACACCTAGATCCTTCTGCACCCCAGAATTATGCAACTGTTCCCCATTTAAGTAATACTCTTCTTTTTTGTTCTTCCTGCCAAAGTGAACAACTTTACACTTTCCCACATTAAACTCCATTTACCAGATCTTTGCCCACTCACACAACTTATCTATATCCATCTGGAACCTCCTCATGTCCTCTTCACAACATACTTTCCTACCTATCTTTGTGTCATCTGCAAATTTAGCTGCCATGTCTTCACTCTCCTCATCTAAGTTATTTATGTAAATCGTAAAAAGTGATGCCCCAGCACAGACCCCTGTGGGACTCCACTCGTCACATCCTGCCAATCAGTTGGATTACTTTTGCTTTTATATTCGTTCATGGGATGTGGGGCTCGCTGCTAGGCCAGCATTTATTGCCCATCCCTAATTACCCTTGAGAAGGCTAAGACTACAAATACCTTAATAAGACCTACTGAGCTACGCCCAACACATGACAACACTTTCCTCCCATAAGACACTCCTTAAATACTGTCCTGGTCAGTATCATCCCTCAACCAAAATCACATCAAAATATAGGGTGGGATTTTCCGGTTCCATCAGTCCTGGGTGTCATGGCGGGTAGGATGGGAAAATGTGGAGAAGGGTCAAAAGTCAATTTCCTACTGGTGTTAAAATAAATCGCAATTTTCCACTTCCGACTTTCATGCAGGTTGGGTTCCCCACTGCGCCACATCGGGAACTGAATTTGAATATCATGAATACTCTTTAGAGAGGCAGCTCGCCAGAATAACGCCCCCACTCCAGATCAAATGGCTACGCTGGCTGCTGATCAGACCTGTGTGAATCACGACCGGATATAAGAGCTGTGCACCTGGCGAGCACCACTTCACTTGTGACCTCGAGGTATGTTCACCTATCCTTCACTGTGCTGCGCTGGTGGCTGCTTTAACTCCATGCCAAATCTGTGCATGGTGCTCAAAGGGAGGGTCAGGCCCAAAGCTTACCATTAGTTGGGGTCACAAAGCCGAGATAGTCCTGGGCAGTTGTGCCACAATTTAGAGGGCTGTGTTTGGCATGCCTTGTTCTGGTGCCAGTCCAGGGAGGGAGAGGACCTGTCAGTCCTGCGTCGGTCATGCCCAACGTGGTGGGCAGGGCGTGGTCAGTCCCTCACACACATTGGTTCTGGGGGTTGGTGGCAGATGGCACAGTCACAGTCAGGGGAAGCACCGGCAGCCTCTACATGGGGAACAGGTAATGTAAGACAGGGTACTCAACGGTCTCATGAGAGGCTGTGAGTCACTGTACAATGGGCCTCAAGATGGGGAGGGGTCAGGTCTACATGGGACATCGCGATATCAACATCAAACGATTCAGGGGGAAGGACAGGGATATCAAGCAATATAATGATGGTATCACAGATTAAAGGGGGCGGAATGAGAGTGACTGGAGGGAGGGAAACCTGAACATGATGCTGCTCCAGCATGATGGGAGAAATTTCAATGGTCACAGGTTGTGTTTGGGGGGAGGTGGGGTGAGGGTCAAAGCTGGTCTGCAAGTAATACCTCAGCACTATCATTTTTCAAGCTGATACAATGATGCAGTTTATAGAGGGAATATAAATTTTTAAATATTACTGTGGGAAACTGAAGCAGGCTTGTGGGTATGTGTGTGTGTGTGACTGATTTAATTAAATTGAAGACAGTCAAACTGCAAGGTTTAAATCATCAAAGGGTTAGGTGTAAAAGCAGGCATTTTGAAATGGAGATGGGCAAGCAAAGATGAGATCCCAGTAGGTACAGCATGAATGGGAATTTGCATTAGGGGATAAGTGGGGAGTGAAATGTTAGCTGTTTGAATTTCTAAGAGACATGACCAGAAGTTTCACAACTTGCAAAATCGTAAATAAATAAGGCAAATTTATTAAGTTTATTTTTACTGAAAGTGCTGGCCATACATGAAAGATTTTTATATTCTAGGAAAGGCAACTTCCAAAGAAAGTTTAAAACAATGGGTTTTAAAGATCATAAGGGAGAAAATATATTTAAGGCAAGATTGAAAGCTCTTTGGTGAGTCTTGAAAGGTGGGCTGTGCGAAGACAGAATTGTAAGAAGCAACCTCTAGCCACCCCAGAGAATTACTTGCTTGTTCTAGAAAGCAAGGTTTTGTCAAAAGCCTTGGAATTCCATTGTCAAGTGAGGGGAAGAGAGAAGCTGTGAGATACCTCCCTTATAACAACAGTGAGTGCCTTGTGGTAATATTAGTGGATGTGTTACAGATGAAGAATATTTGGACTGTTGCCTACAAGGCTGTTTATTTTGGGAGTCTAGCTGAATAGAAATAAGGAAATGTTGTAAGGCTAAATTTAACTGTGTAACTGTAATCTTGTGTGTTTAAGTTTTCTTTTCTTTTTGTTAATAAATGTTTTAATTTAATGTTTAAAATTTCCAAAAGTGGTAGCAGACCCTTTACTTCTGGCTTCAGTGCACGTACCTTCTTGTAATAAAAATACAAATTGCAAATCGTTTCGATAGCTGGGCCAAGTTTCCCTTTGGGATTTGATCAGCTCAGCAATTACTATGCACCATATCATAACAAGTTGAAAAATGAACTATGGAAAGATTTGCCAGAAAGGAGCTCTCATGGCTTGCAGGATGAACTGACGACTGCACTTGTGGGCCAATTGAAGGGGCACCCTATTAATTCCTTCTTAACCAAATGGACAGGAAGGCATAGCTGAGATATATTAAGAATAGTCAAGTACCAATTTGGGCAATGTGGCATCTTAACTCATGTTACGCATTCTTACAAGTGTATAAGCCCAATTGGGATTTGGGGTGGCTTCCAAAGTCCCTTTGTCCCTCTCATGGAAAATACCGAGTGTTAGGAGGAACCAACTGAAAGGGGGCCAAGGATCAAATTGCGTATGCCTAATGGCCGTGAGACCTCTAAACTTTGCAGCTGGCAGTTTACAATTTTGAATGCGCCCCCTCCCCCATGATATTTCATAACATGAGTGCAATGTGGGGCTGTTGTGTAATCCAAAGGATACAGTCAGACAGTGCCCTGACTGAGGCTTTTCTATCCTGACAGAACTCAGTCAGGTCCAAGCCCCTGTATCAAAGCTCTGTCATGCCTGTGTCATTTGGCTAGGATGTGGGGGTGTGAGGGGTGGTTGGGAGAGTTAGGGTTAGGGTTCGAGTCCCCACCCCCAATGAGCTCGAGTGCCTCCTGGATGGAGTAGGCAAGGTTACCTTCATCCTGGCAATCAGGCAACTAAGAAGGAGGAGAGGAAGGGTCCATTGCTGTCAAGCTGGGCTAAGGGAAGAGCCTCACCTTGATTAACAAGGGACAATGGAGTCCCCTTAAGATCCAATAGCTGAGGCTGCCAGAACCATCGAGTGGAGGCACCTGGGAAGAACACGGATGTTCAGAAGAGGCCTCCCATACCTCCAGATGAGTGAGGGACAGTGCCATAGATGCTTTTGCATGTCTAGGGATGTGGTGTCTCACATCTGCCACATTCACCAAGAGGAGTTGATGCCACAGGGACTGGGGGCCGTCCACTTTCAGTGAATCTAAAAGTGACGGCCGCTCTGAACTTGTGGCTTGTTCCGGGGTTCCACTGGGGACTTCTGAGGGATTTCTCAAGCATCTGCTCACAAATGCATTTGAGAGGTACAGATGGCCTGTTTAGCAAGGCGCACAGTTACGTCCAGTTCCCCTTAGATGAAGCCAGCCGGATTGCCAGGGCAGTGGGATTTGGAGCGATCTCAGGTGCAAGTTGCCATCGACTGCCCAGATGTGGCTTTAAGAGCTCCCTGGGAACAGTCACTTCAACCTCTCCTCATAAGAAAATCCCTCCATTCCCGGGATCAACCTAGTGAGCCTTCTCTGGACTGCCTCCAATGCCAGTATATCTTTCCTTAAATAAGGAGGTGAAAGCTGTTCACAGTATTCTAATTGTGGTCTAATGAGCGCCTTGTATCATTTTAGCATGCCTTCCCTATTTTTATACTCCATTTTCTTTGAAATAAAAGCCAACATTCTATTTGCCTTCCCTATTACCTGCTGAACCTGTAAGCTAGCTTTCTGTGATTCATATATGAGGACCCCCAAATCCCTCAGTGCTGCAGCTTTCTGCAGTCTTCATTTAAATAATATTCAGCTCCTCTAATCTTCCTGCCAAAGGGCATAACCTCACATTTTCCCACATTATATTCCATCGGCCAAGATTTTGCCCACTCACTTAACCTGTCTGCATCACTCTTAGACTCCTTGTGTCACCCTCACCACTTGCCTTCCCATCTATTTTTGTGTCATCCGCAAACTTGGCGATGTCATAAATATATATTGTAAATAATTGTGGCCCCAGCACTGATCCCTGTGGCACTCCATTAGTTACAGATTGCAATCCTGAAAATGCCCATTTATCCCAACTCTCTCTCTTCTATTAGTTAGCCAATCTGCTATCCATGCTAATATACTGCCCCCAACATCATTGGCTCTTACCTTGTTAAGTAGCTTTATGTGCAGTACCTTATCGAACACCTTTTGGAAATCCAAATATATTATATCTACTGGTTCCCCTTTATCTATCTTGCTTGTTACCTCCCCAAAGAATTCTAATAAGTTTGTCAGGCATGATTTCCCCTTCATGAAGCCATGCTGACTCTGCTTGATTAGATTATGTATTTCTAAATGCTCTGCTATTACATCCTTTATAATAGGCAGCAACATTTTCTCAATGACAGATGTTAAGCTAATTGGCTTATAGTTACCTGTTTTTGTCTCCCTCCCTTTTTGAATAAGGGTATTACATTGGCAGTTTTCCAATTTTCCCCTTAGATTTTCCAGAATGCTCCATGTGCAGGCGGGAGGAATAGGCTGAGTCAGGGCCTGTGCTCTTTTAATAAAGGATATATTTTTTTAAAAGACATGTTCCCTCATGTGACAGTGTCACATGAGCTGGGACATATCAATGAACTTTAATTAAAAAATTTATTTAATTTATAATCCCTTCATGAAACCTCATCCTGCCCGTAGGTGAGGTTTCATGAGAAATGCAAAGGCCGCCTGGGCTCTTCACCTGCCCGCCAACCTTAAGATTGGACGTGCAGCCCAATTAATTACTTTAATTAGTTTTTAAATGGCCTTATTAGGTCCTTGACAGCTCGACGGGGGCACAGCCCATTCCGCTGTGCACCTGCCAAACTCAGGATCAGAATGACGCGCGGTGACATCAGGACACACGCCCGACATCACCGCGGGTCATTTTACCCGTGGGTGAGCGGGGCCCACCCCCTCTCGCTGACCCGAAGATTCTGCCATAAGGATTCTTGGAAGATTACTACCACTATCTCTGTAGCTACTTCCTTCAATATCCTAGGATGCAACCCCTCAGGTCCAGGGAACCTATCTGCCTTTAGCCCCATTAATTTCCCTAGTACTTATACTCTAGTGATAGTTATTGTATTTATTTCCTGCCCCACTTTTGCTCCTTGATCATTTTGTATTTTTTGAATGCTATTAGTGTCTTCTACCATGAGGACTGATGCAATGTATTTATTCTCTTACTGTCCGTTTTTATATTACTTGCTAGTTTACCCTCAAAGTTTATTTTCTCCCTCTTTACTATTTTTCTGGCAATCTTCTGTTGATTTTCAAAACTTTCCCAATCCCCTGACTACCACTGACTAACCTTTGCCCCTTTGTATGTTTTTTTTTCAATTTGATACAATCCTTAATTTCCTTGGTTAACCATGGTTTGTTTTATCCCCTTCCTAGAATCCTTCTTCCTGGATATATCTAGAGAGATGGAGGAGCTACACGTCTCCTCTGATGAAGAGCTGAGCTTGGTGAGGGCGAGGAAACTGAGGCTCCAGAGCAAGAGGCCGTAGTGCGGGCCAGACAAGGCAGGCGTGCATGTGACATGGTATGGCCGCCAAATTCCAGGGGGATGATGATGAATAGCTCATATAAGCCTCTTTCACCATCGCCCTCCATGCTGGGTCCACCTTACCACCTTGGTTGCGACACTAATCAGGTCAATGTAGCGCATCCATCTCTGGGTGAGGAATCACGATCTTATATCATGATGTCCTCATCCTTGGAAAGTACAGCAGCCTTGGGACCATGTGGCCTTTCAGTTTTGGGATAATCACTGCAACATGGCATTTTGTGCACCGAGTTGAGATGCTGCAGCATCTTCCAAGTATCTTGCCAACATTCCACTGCCTATGGCAGCCTTCAAGCTGCATTGTAATCCTCAGTGCTCTTGTAGCAGTATGCCTGCAGTCTGGCAAGGTTCCTCAAGGAGGAACTCAGTGGTTCTCGCCTTCATGTGTGAGGTCAATTCTGAATCCACACTCCATTATGTCCGCATAGGCAACCGTTCAGGCAAGACAAGTGTGCAAGCCTCATCATTATACTCAGTCCCCAGAATTAGATATATCTTCAGGACACAGTCATCTATAACTCTCAGTAATGGTTGCGAGACTGCACTTCAGCTCACCTTTCAGTGGACCGCGAAACCTTCAGGAGAACCATAGTCTGACGTCTGCTATGCGCACATGACCACTTTTATTCGTTCATGGGATGTGGGCATCGCTGGCTAGGCCAGTATTTATTGCCCATCCCCAATTGCCCTCGAGAAGGTGGTGGTGAGTTGACTTCTTGAACTGCTGTGGTCCATGTGGTGTGGGTACACCCGCAGTGCTGTTAGGAAGGGAGTTCCAGGATTTTGACCCAGCGGCACTAAAAGAACAGTGATATATTTCCAAGTCAGGATGGTTACAGGAGGGGAACTTGCAGATGGTAATGTTGACGTGCATCTGCTACCCTTGTCCTTCTTGACAGTAGTGGTTGTGAGTTTGGAAGGTGCTGTCTAAGGAGCCTTGGTGAATTCCTGCAGTGCATCTTGTAGATGGTACACACTGCTGCTACTATGCATCGGTGATGGAGGGAGTGATGTTTGTGGATGAGATGCCAAACAAGCGGGCTGCTTTGTCCTGACGGTGTCGAGATTCTTGAGTGTTGTGGGAGCTGCACTCATCCAGGCAAGTGGAGAGTATTCCATCACACTCCTGACTTGTGCTTTGTGGATGGTGGACAGGCTTTGGGGAATCAAGCGGTGAGTTACTCACTGTAGGATTCCAGGCCTCTGACCTGCTCTTGAAGCCACAGTATTTATATGGCTAGTTCAGTTCAGTTTCTGGTCAATGGTGACCCCCCAGGATGTTGATTAGGGGGATTCAGTGATGGTGATGCCATTGAATGTCAAGGGGCACTGGTTAGATTCTCTCTTATTGGAGATGGTCATTGCCTGGCATGAATGTTACTTGCCATGTCAGCCCAAGCCAAGATATTGTCCAGGTCTTGCTGCGTTTGGACATGGACTGCTTCAGTATCTGAGGAGTCACGAATGGTGTTGAACATTGTGCAACCTCGGCAAACATCCCCACTTCTGACCTTATAACGGAAGGAAAGTCATTGATGAAGCAGCTGAAGATTGTTGGGCGTAGGACACTATCCAGAGGAACCCCTGCAGTGATGTCCTGTAGCTGAGATGATTGACCTCCAACAACCACAGCCATCTTCCTTTGTACTAGGTATGACTCCAACTAGTGGAGAGTTCTGCCCTTGATTCCCATACTCCATTACTCCAGTATTGCTAGGGTTCCTTGATACCACACTCGGTCTGGTATCAATGCTGCCTTGATGTCAAGGGCAGTCACTCTCACTTCACCTCGGGGAGTTCAGCTTCTTTGTCCATGTTTGAACCAAGGCTATAAGGCAGTCAGGAGCAGGCAGTCTGGTGGAACCCAAACTGAGCATCAGTGAGCAAGTTATTTCTAAGCAAGTGCTGCTTGGTAGCACTGATGGGTTTCTACAACAATCAGCAATGGTTTCATGGCTATCATTATACTTTTAATTGCAGATTTTTATTGAATTCAAATATCACTATCTGCCATGGTAGGATTTGAATCTAGGTCCCCAGAGCATTACACTGGGTCTCTGGAACACTAGTCTGGTGACAATACCACTACGCCATTGCTTCCCCTATTATAGTAGGAAGTAATTTGTAGTCTTATGTATGTGCTTGAAACCTTTTATATTTTGTTAATAAATATTTTAATTTAATTTTTAAAATCTCTAAAGCTATTGGTGGACTTATTACTTCTGAATTTTGTACACACATCTCGTCATAAATACAAATTGCAAAACCATTATGATAGTGTGACCAAGTTTCCCTTGTGGATTTGTTCTGCCTGGCACACATCATCTGCCACATCATAACATGTGGAGTGAATCGAATTGGCTGAAGATTGGCATCTGGGATGCTACTGACCTCCAGAGGAGGCCGAGATGGATCATCCACTCAGCACTTCTGGCTGAAGATTGTTGCGAATGCTTCAGGTTTATATTTTGCCTTGATATGCTGGGCTCTGTGTCTTCATTTAGTCTCCCAGTGTCCTGTGCTGTCTAGGCATGGAATTTGTGGGCCTGAAAGAAAATAACACTCTATCTGGGCCTTAAGGACCCCAATTGTTGATAATAAAGAGCACACTCGGATGTCTCGGAGATTTACTCTGATCCCATTTGAGGCCTCCAAGTTTTCATTCCAACAGTCTGAAAAATGCACACAGAACCCAGGCACATTAATGCAATGGTAAGTTGCACATTATCATGTCAATAGACCACCTCAGAGCTGGCAGAGGGTTAATATGATGAGATTCTGGACAGACCTTCTGGCTCGCTGCTGCATCCATCAATGTCCAAGTCAGGCATCTGGGGCCTCTGCACAGAACTCCTAGGTTGTACAGCTTTAACCATCTAGCAGGAATCGCAAGGCTCAACATCTGTCAGTGAGACTTATGGCTTTAAATCATGGAGGTGGAAAGGCGGGGACTAATGTTGGAGGGATGTTTAGATATGAGCTAACGCTGCAGACTGACAGGAGCACATAAGAGGTCCAAGTCTGGGTCCAAATGTGAAGCTCACTCAAGGCTTACACAAAGTACCTGGAGGCCAATGAAAGATACACTCCATGCGCCTTGCCATCAGCCATGATCTCATTGAATGGCGGAACAGACTCGATGGGCCGAATGGCCTACTTCTGCTCCCACGTCTTATGGTCTTATGGTCATTTAATCCTGCAAGATCCACACTGAGCTCTCTACAATACCACAGTATGACACTGCCTCCCCTATTACAGTAGTAATTAATTTGTAGTCTTGTGTAAGTGCTTGAAATCTTTTATAGTTTGCTCTACAATACAGAAGCAGTGGGGGACTAAAGCAACTTCCAGGTTCTAAGCACCTGAGGTAACGTTACAAGAACCTCTGAAGCAGGTCGCAGGTCTCAGAGCTGCCTTGGCCTACCACAGCTTTCTTAGAGGCAGAGGCTCCACTCATGCTGATACTGCACAGAGAATGGTCAGGCACTGTAATCAGATGGATCTGGACACCATAGAGCAGCGGCAGATGACATCTGGCAGGATGGGGGTGGAGCGGGGCATATCTGCGACACTTGACAGACCATGGAGCGTTTCATCAGATAGAAGAGGCATACACAACATATGAATAAAAATCCATTTATATTTGTGCAAATCCTATACAGATTGTGGACACCTGTGCTACCTTTATGTTCTTAGCATTTCTTAATTTTTCTTCGTTATTGCTATGTCTAGGTGCTTCCTTGACACCCGTAGCAGAGGCAGAGGCAGCCCGCTGACTGATATGCCCTGTTGTCTACGATGACCTTGGCAGGCGTCCTCTGGAGGGCTGAGGCCTGGAGGGCCCCAGCCTGCTTTGGGTCTCCTGCTGGGGGGCAGGTTCACTCTCCTCAGCCTGTGGTGCTGCAAATAATGGGGTCACAGGCAGGGGAGATTGGGATTGGCTGGACACTCTCGGAGTCATCTGGGTGGGTGGTTCCAGGGTGTCCAGCTGATGGTCCTCCCCACTGTGGGTGCCTGAGGAACTTGTTTGACTCCTTGAGGAGAAGGGGCACCTGGAGTGAGGGAAAATTGCCCCATTCACCTCGCTTGCCACTGATGGATCCCACCTATGGCTAGACAGATGGGGGTGTAGGTCCTGGCACAGGTCAGGTGCAATGTCCTGGGCAAAGTTCTCCATGGTGGTCGCCATCCTACCAGCGTTGACCTTGGTGCACTGACATGTCGGAACAACGACATCAGACTGAATGCAGACGGACTCCTCCATCGTCCGATACAATCTGGTGAAGGCATCTGACAACACCACCTGATGTTCCTGTGTCTGTTTTTGCAGCTCCAATGTCTGAGTGAGGGCTGAGTCCAGAGATTCATCATCTGATTCTGGCTCTGAAGGAGCCTGACCTCCAGAAGTCCTCCAAGTGCTGGTGACCTTGGATGTTCCTGTCTCCACCTGCTGTGGACCAAACCCAAAACTGTCATGTGCTCACCAGATAGTGATCCTGAGTCTGCTCTAAAACTAGGTCCCACCGAGGCGTGTGTCTCTGAGCTGGTGGAGGGTGTGGGAGAACGCTGAGATGCCTCTATATCTATTGTGCCCTCAGGATCCTCACCCGAGGTGGTCTAGGGGGCTGGGGCTGATGGGCTGGCTGCCAGACGGCCTCTTCCTTTTGCTGCTGCCTATCAGAGAGAGGAGATAATTAGTGAGTGATTACATTGCAAAGTACTCACAGTTTTGTTGGGTGACCGATGAGCTGATGATGGGTCCTCACTGGCTTCGGAGACACTGGTCTCATCCTTGGTACAGGCATGGTCCCGGTCCTTACCGGCCAGCTCTGCTGCATGCTCTTCAAAGATGGTGAGGGGCCTGGGCTCAGGCATCCCCCATCTGGCCTGGAATCTTTCCCTTCTGTTGTGGGCGACCTTCTCCTGCATGAAGACAGATGGACAGACTATGAGCAGGGCAGATGCCAAGGCAGATGATAAGGATGCCTGACTTCTGTGTGTGCTGAGTGACCTGTGTGAAGGCTGAGGATGTGAACTATACAGGATGTGAGGAGAGCTGAAGATGTCAACATGCGTGTGAGAGGGTCAGTGGTGATGTCCCTTGTGCTGGTAGTGTGTGAGGTCCATGTGAACTGTAATCCTGCGAATGCCTGCTGGCCTTGTGACAGTGTGAATTGAGAGTGAGGAGAAGGTTGACTTACCTGGCGAAGCGGATGAGACGATTCAACCTCATCCTGCACTGGATGGCGTTCCTTCTTTGAGGAATGTCGATGCTGACCGCCCAGGTCTTCTGCTCCCTGGCATGGTGAGATTGATGGACCTCCTTCTGTCCTGGTGTTCCTCAACTGTGTTGAGAAGTGCCCCCAGCACATTGCCACTGAACTTGGGGGCAGTAGGCTTCTTAAATTTCAGGGCCATCACCTGCCACGGCTATTCCCAGGATGCAGGGAGTGAATGATGTGAGCGGGTGCTGTTTGAATATGGCACCTGGAAAGATGATCCGATGAGGTCCCGGTAGGGCGGATGAGTCCCATGAGATACAATGTGCTTCATGTTTATGTATATATATATATATATATATATATACACAGACGATCTGGTGTGGAAACCTGCCACACTAGCCGACGGGAAACACGCCACTTTTCACACCCACCACCACGCTTAGCCTCCACAGCACAAAATTCAGCCCCTGGATTATCTGCCTTGCTGGTTGTACACTAATTGGCTGCCACATTTCTACCTTACTATAGTGACTACCCTTCTAAAGTATTGCTGAACAAAAATGACATGCTGTTGAAACTTTTCGTCTTACACTTATCAGGACAGATGCAAGAATACTAAATTTTAAAGAGAATAACCATTTGTACTGCCTGCGAAAAGGGTGCTGATTAGTTGGCAAGTGAACTCTGATTGGTTGAGGTTTGGCCATGGAGAATGCATTCCTCATGACAATGCCTCGACCAGTGCCAACCTGACTTATAAAATTCAAACAAAAGCTTGGGGGATAACTGTTCCCTGGCGCATTCTCCATGGAAGCACTTCAACCTGAGTCTACTTGCCAACCAATCATCACCCTTTTATCATGCAGTAGAAATTGTTGTTCTCTTTGAAATTTGGTATTGCAAATTGTGTCCTGAGGAGTGCAAGATGAAAAGCTTTGATTGCATGTCTCTTTTTTCAGCAATACTCAAGTTCTGTCCTACCAAGTGACTTCAAAAGTACATCATTGTCTGTAAAGCACTTTGGGAGATCCTGAGGTTGTGAAGGGCACTATATAAATGCAAGTTGCTTTTTCAAGTTAAGATTCTGGCCAAGCTCTTAATCAATTATTCTATTTCATTCTCTAGCTCAGTGTCAATGTTTTCCTGATTATACTCCTGTGAAGCAAGCACCTTGGGTTGTTTTACTACAGTAAAGGTGCTATATAAATACATGTTGTTGTATCCCTGAGCTTGTCAACAGTTAATAGTGGCCTGAATTGGCATGGGGGTTCCTCCCTATTTCTTGCTGTGGTTTTGATGGAATGTCAAGAGAAACAGTGTAACTGGTAAAAAAAAACTTGCAACGACTCACTAAGGTTCTTTCAACAGCACCTTCCAAACCCACGACCTCTACTACTTGGAAGGACAAAGGCAGCAAACACATGGGAGCATCACCAACTGCAAGTTCCCCTCCAAGCCACACACTATCCTGACTTGGAAATATATTGCCGTTCCTTCACTGTCGCTGAGTCAAAATCCTGGAACTCCCTCCCTAATAGCACTGTGGGTGTACCTACACCACATGGACGGCAGCTGGTTCAAGAAGGCAGCTCACCACCACCTTCTCAGGGGTAATTAAGGATGGGCAACACATCCTGTGAATGAATCAAAAACATTTATATAGCTTCTTTCACGACCACTGTGCATCTCAAAGTGTTTTACAGACAACAAAGTGCTTTTGAAATGCGGCCACTGTTGTAACGTAGGAAATATGCCAGCAAATTTGCACACATATCGCCCACAATATGCTCCCACAAACAGCAGGTGCTAATGAGCAGATGGTCTGTTTTTGAGGGGTAAAAATTGGCCAGGACATTGGGGATAACTCCTCTTTCTCTTCTTCAAAGTAGTGCCATGGGGTCTTTTACATGCACCTAAGGGAATAGACAGGGCCTCGGTTTAACATCTCATCTGAGAAACAGCACGTCTGACAGTGCAGTACTCTTGACAGTCATGAAGCACCAGCCTTGTCTTTTTGCATTCATATCCTGGAGAGAGATTTGAAACCTGGAATCTCATGGCTCAGAAGTGAAAGTGCTACCGACTGAGCCAAGCTGACACACATCTGGGTAGAGGGGGTGGTTTCATCGATCTCCCACCAAAGTTACCACAAGAGCTCGGAAGGATCCTTGCAAGGATTCAGGACTGCATGCTGCATCTGCATATTGGTGAAAGAGTGGCAGGCAGCAGTTGAAGGATGGAAACAGGGCTTAAACATGTAACTTGAAAAGAACGAGAAAGAAAGAGTAAAAAAAACAGGATTGTGAAAGAGCTGATCTCAGCAAACCCTTAAAACTGTGCTCATGTAGAAGGTAAAAAAAAGGTGAACTTTCATTTGCAAATAACTCCTAGTCAGAAGAGGGCAACAAATCCATTGACAAGTGAATGATTGAACTGGCATTTAGCAATACTTCCCAGCTTATCAGGATTCCTGTAATCCTTTGAATACCCATTACAGAATCGTTCTGAAAAACATTGGAGCCCTGCCGCTGTGGGAGAGGTGTCCTGTTTGGAGGAATGCAAATACATGAATGCACCAGTAACGGAGAAATCGAACAGAACCTGCACAAACTGATGTGTCAGCTTGGCTTCTTGTCAGTAACTGTGCTTCTCTGTCCGAAGGTCATGAACTCAAGCTGCACATCAGAACTTGAGCAGGTCACCTGGGTTGACACTGCAGAGCAAGCACTTAGGGTATACTGTACTGCTAATAGCCCCAATTCTGGGGACCCGGGTTCGAATCCCACCATGGCATATGGTGGAATTTGAATTCAATAAAAAGCTGGAATTAAAAGTCTAATGAGGACCACGAAACCATTGTTGATTGTTGTAAAATCCCATCTGGTTCACTAATGCCCTTTAGGGAAGGAAATCTGCTGTCCTCACCTGCTCTGGCTTACATATGACTCCAGACCCACAGCAATGTGGTTGACTCTGAAATGGCCTAGCAAGCTACTCAGTTGGATCAAGCCAATAAAAAGGAATAAAACCAGCCCAACGACCTAGGCGCTGAATACGACAATGGCAAACCCAGCCCTGTTGACCCTGCAAAGTCCTCTTCCCTAACATCGGGGGGCAAGTGCCAAAACTGGGAGAGCTGTCTCACAGGCTAGTCAAGCAACAGCCTGACATAGTCATCCTCACAGAGTCATACCTTACAGATAATGTCCCGTACATCACCATCCCTGAGTATGCCCTGTCCCACTGACCGGACAGCCTCAGCAGAAGTGGTGGCACAGTGGTATACAGTCTGGAGGGAGTTGCCCTGGGAGTCGTCAACATCGACTCTGGACCCCATGAAGTCCCATAGCACCAAACATGGGCAAGGAAACCTCCTGCTGATTGCCATGTACTGCCCTCCCTCAGCTGATGAATCAGTGCTCCTCCATGTTGAACACCGCCTGGAGGAAGCGCTAAGGGTAGCAAGGGTGCAGAATGTACTCTGGGTGGGGGACTTCAATGTTCATCACCAAGAGTGCCTCGGTAGCACCACCACAGACCGAGCTGGCTGAGTCCTAAAGGACATAGTTGCTAGACTGGGTCTGTGGCAGGTGATGAGGGAACCAACAAGAGGGAAAAACATATTTGACCTCATCCTGACCAACCTGCCTGCTGCAGATGCATCTGTCCATGGCAGTATTGGTAGGAATGATCACTGCACAGTCATTGCGGAGACAAAGTCCCATCGTCATCTTGAGGATACCCTCCATCATGTTTGGCACTGCCAGCATGGTAAATAGGATAGATTTCAAACAGATCTAGCAACTCAAGACTGGGCATCCATGGGGTGCTGTGGGCCATCGGCAGCAGCAGAATTGTACTCGAACATAATCTGCAACTTCATGGCTTGGCACATTGCCCACTCTGCCAATACTACCAAGCCAGGGGATCACCCTGGTTTAATGAAGAGTACAGGAGGGCATGTCAGAAGCTGCAGCAGGCATACCTAAAAATAAGATGTCAACCTGGTGAAGCAATAACACAGGCATGCTGGCATGCGAAACAGCATAAGTAGCAAGTGATAGAGTTAAGCAAACCTGCAACCAATGGATCAGATCTAATCTCTGCAGTCCTGCCACATCCAGTCATGAATGGTGGTGGACAATTAAACAACTGACTAGAGGAAGAGGCTCCGCAGACTCACTGGAGGAGTTTAAACAACTCACTGGTAGAGGAGCACAGCACATCAGTGCAAAAGATAAGGCTGAAGCCTTATCTTCAGCCAGAAGTGCCGAGTAGATGATCCATCTCAATGTTCATAAAAATAAAAAATAGGATAGGATCTGGAGTTTTATTGTAGAAAAGTAATAGATAATGTGTATTAACCCAGTAAAGATAATAATATAGGTGGAAGAAACCTTATATACATTTGCATTTTTTATATCACAGTTGCCACATTTGAAAATTTTTATCCAGTGCTTGCTGCAAGAGCAAATTTGAGCCAGCCCTCTGTCTCCATTCTTGGCTGGAGACTGCTATGTGTGTAATGATGAGTATAGCACAAATGGGCACAAGGATTGTTGCGTGGATCACCTGGTTTGCCATGCAGTGACGAAAATGAGTCAAAAATCTTCATTTTTTATTAACTCAGGAAGTTCTGGTCAGCGATGCCAAGAAGCAAATTCTCATCATCTCTAGAACTTACCCTTAACTGTATCATTGAGATATCAGAGAAAAATAGAAAAAAGAAAATGTTTTGCTTTGCACCACTACTATCTGTTACCTTGATGAGCATCAAAATAAATAACACGAAACTGAATTCAAGGGTATTTTCATTTGTTGCAGGAAGTGATGTATTGCCCTTGACCCAGGAAGTGATAGAGCCTGGTTACAGGAAATGCCAGTGTGGCCTTGGCAGCTTTTATGTTTGATGTTATTATCCTCTTCATTGACAGGTCTTTAGGAAAACATTTTGTACAAAGTTTGTTTTCAACCTTAACCTGGTGTACAAGGTCAGACTCCTATCGGTATTCCTGTCAGAGAGAATTGTTTGTTTGGGTTTAATATGATGAGCATGTTAAAGAACAACCTGTTGGTACTTCATAGAATCAATTGTCCCCTAGAGGTCCTTCCTTTACCACCCCTGCTGTTAATATCTCCCTAACTCAGTTGATAGCTCTCTTTCCTTTGAGCCACAAAGTTGTTGGTTCGAGTCCCACTCCAGGACCTGAGCACAATCTAGACTGCGTTGATTGTTGGAGGTGCTGTCTTTCAGATGTGAAGGCAAACCTGGGGTCCCCTCTGCCCTCTCTCAGCTAAGTGTAAAAGATTCCACACAGCGGCTGGGATTTTTAGGATGGCGGAGTTTCCCTTCCTGCCACTTACATAGTTGGTGATCAATGTATTGCCTCCAATACTGGCTGACTCACAGCTATATAAGGCTCCAAGCAATGTTAACTGGCTGGAGGGGGTCTCCTGCTCCTCAGTTGGGAGGAAGTCCTGCCTCAGAGAGCTGCTGGCCAATCTGATTGAGTCCCAGAGCACCAGATACTGCCGTGGACAGGACTGAGAGTGCAAGCAGTCCCTAGGGCTTAAGTCCTAGGAATTCAGGACCAGGCAAACGTGGGGTGTCAGGAAGGGGGTGGGTGGTACGGCCCAGAGAGTGTGTAGAGGGAGATGGGAGTGTTGGTAGAGAGGCTGGGGGTGAGGGAGCACCACAGGGGCCAGATCTTGTGAGGGGGGAAGAGGGTTGGCGCTTGAAGTTGAAAGGAGGCTGTGGACGGAGGTGTCTTGCCCAGCGACAACCACCCCCCCCCCCCCCCCCCCCCCCCCCCACCCCCAACCATCCCCCACAGGCCTTGCCTGTCCCACTGTAAATTTACAGAGTGGTCAGGGCAGGCAGGAGCCTGGTGGGAAGGCCATCTGAGGAACTTTACGGCCATGTCCCTCCCCCTCACCCTCATCCCCCCACCCCCCACCAGCCTACAAGTCCGCCAGAAGGGGAACGTAAAATTCTGCCCACTATTTTCAAGGAGAACAGAGGAGTTATCCAGGAATTTTCATTTATCACTCAATCAATATTACTAAAAAACAGACAATATGGTGATTTTTGCTGCTTATGGGAGCTTGCTGTGCGCCCATCTTATCTGCTGCATTTTCCTGCATTTCGACAGTGACCACCCTTAAAAAGTAGTTGGCTGAAAAGCGTTTTGGGACGTCCCGGGGTGATCAAAGGTGCTATAGAAATGCAAGGTCTTTCTCTCCTTACCGCTACCTGACCATCTGTTCCCTGAATTTTATCGTTTTTTTGCGTGAATCCTGACAATCGGGATCCAATTTTGCTCTTGCCACTTTGGCTCTGTGCCCCTTTCCCCTTGCAGTTTAATTGGGTGTAATATCCGGAACGACTGAATTTCTATGACGTTAGGTTATTCTTGCACAATGTGTGAAGGGACATGTGTTCAACAAAATCGTTGTAATTCACATCCTCAGAATGTCCCAAAGAACTTTCACAGCCAACTAATGTCCTTTGCACACTCCGACACCATTGTTTATAATGCGGCACCATTTTATGCATATCAAGGGTGGAATTTCACGACCCCTCCCCCGGTGGGATTTTCTGGTGCCGCCGCATTTTACAACCCCACCCCTGTCTCGACAGGGCCGCAAAATTCCGCCCCAAGAATCCTCAAAAAGTAGCGACTGACTGCTGTAATTTGTCTTTACTGGTGGTGTTTGAGGGAAGAATGCTAATCGGGAGAACTCTCTTCGAATAACACCACAAGATTTGTAACATCCTCTTGAGCATCCGGTTGGCATAACGTCCCTTTGAAATGATATCATATCTGATATTGCTGCTCTCCTTTAGTAGGGTCAGTAAGGACGTTGTGCTGAAGTCATTGGGTTGGACTTGAAGCCAGAATTCCCGTGAGCCACTTGCCTGCTTACATTTCGACAGGCTGGAGTAGCCTTTGGCCTCTAGCTGGAAGGCTGTTGTATTTTTGTCTCTGTGTGTTCAAAGTCCGAATGAGATCATCGTGAAATTTGTATCCAGGACTGGTTTTGACCATCTAGCAATGTCTTGTGTAATTCCCAGCACATTTAGTGGGAATTCCCTCACTAACAACACCCTGGGGGCTACCATTGACCAGAAACTGAACTGGACTAGCCATATAGAAGAGCTAGAATGGCTAGAAGAGCAGGTCAGAGGACAGAAATCTTGCGATGAGTACCTCACCTCCTGACTCCCTATATCCTGTCCACCATCTACAAGGCACAAGTCAGGAGTGTGATGGAATACTCCTCACTTGCCTGGATGAGTGCAGCTCCCACAACATTCAAGAAGCTTGACACCATCCAAGACAAAGCAGCCCATTTGATAGGCACCACATCCACAAACATTCACTCCCTCCACCACCGACACACAGTAGCAGCAGTGTGTACCATCTAAAAGATATACTGTAGGAATTCACCAAGGCTCCTTAGACAACACCTTCCAAACCATATAGAAGGTCAAAGGCAGAAGCTGGATGGGGACACTAACCCCTGTAAGTTCCCCTCCGAGTTACTCACCATCCTGACTTGGAAACATATCTCTGTTCCTTCACAGTCGCTGGGCCAAAATCCTGGGAACCGCCTCTCTATCAGGTCTATTGCTGTTCCTACACCACATGGACTGGAGCACTTCAAGAAGACAGCTCAGCACCACCTTCTCAAGGGCAATAAGAGATAGGTAAGAAATGCTGGCCCAGCCAGCGAAGCCCACATTCCATGAATGAATAAAAAGCAAATACTTGAAAAATTGGGAAATTGGGAATCTGAAACAAAACAGTCTTGAAAGCTTACAGTATTTGGGAAGAGGAAAAAAACAGTTAATGTTTTGAGTGTAGTCCTGTTGCCAGGAGTATACAACTGAGTTTACAACACAGAAGGGGAACAAATGGCTCAATGTATTTGTGCTGACTCCTTACTGCAGGAGGATAATATTGGTCCCACTGCCCTTCTGATGAAAGTCTGTCCCCAAGTATTAACCTGTCTTTTCACAGATAGTAAGGCCTGAATTTTTGTAAAGATGGAGAACCTCTCCATCGTTACGAAAATGGCCCGGGTCCAGAAGTCTCACTCACGAACATGGCACCTACCATTTTGCATGGTGAGGGGCAGAGGGAGGGCAGTTGGGACGGGTTCCCATTTGCATATTCACGGTTCGTAGAGGCAGCTACACATGCTAAAGCGCAGTTGCCCCAGGCTGACCTGAGTTTCGATAGTGGGATGTCCAAAACACGACTTGTACATTTTAGACCTGTTAGGAGAGGTCTACAGCTGCCGGAGTCCTTTGGAGAGGTAGGGTACCCCTTTGGAATGGCAAGGTACACTTTTGGATATGGTCCCGAGACATCTTTAGGGGCAGTCAGGTGCCCTTTGGGCGTGGTCAAGTGCCCTTTGGCATTGTTAAAAGTAGATTTGAATGTGTGTAAAAAGTGCATAAAATCATTGGAACTGTCAGGTTCATTGGAACCATCAACAGAGCTGTCAACAGAGCTATCAACAGAGGTGGTGAAAGGAGCTGCCAAGCTTTCATGGCATTTAAAACTCTTGCCCTTCACAGATTTGCAAAAAGTGTCTGCAGTTTTAAAAATAATCAGTGCTTGTTATTTCACTCCGTCTGTTGACATTTGCCTGAGGGATATCATTACAGAATTAGTGCTGCATGACTGATTTCACAACCTTTCATTATCACAGTGGGGTGTCTGTCATTTCACAGGTCGATTGACAGCTCCAAGTGGTTATAAACTCTTGAAGTGGGACTATGGATTCCAATGCTTGTTTTGTAAAGGATGAGAGGAAGTTAAATATACTGAATGTATTTTACTTAATTCAATGAGAGTGCATTTTTTAACAGTGATATATTCAATAGACACCTAAGGACATTATTGATTCTCAGCATTGTTCCTGAGGTCTGCCCAAGGTGGAAACTGGGTGAGTTGGCATGGTAGGGGTAAGGGCAAGGGGTGGTGGGGCATAGATTGGCAATAAGTTGGTATGGAGTCTTTGAGGGGCTATGGGAGTGGGTGGGGGGCATTGGTTGGCATGGAGGGTATGACGGGTCATGGGGTGTGAATAGGGGTCATGAGGTAACTTGGGTTGGCATGGATGAGGCATGGGGAGTGTGTGTGGTGAGCACTGTTTTATATTTTATTGTTTTTCTTTAACGTTTGACGCAGTGCTGTTGTGCCTAGACAGGCCTTCCACTCAGCATGTCTCTGCACCCATTCTGGGGCTGCCCATCAAGACTCCCATTTTCACCCGTGGCCCCCTCCCCCGCCCCCAGACTGAAAATCCGAACTTTCAAAGCACTTTCTCTCAAGTCGGGTTTGCGGAGCCGGGAATTGTCCTGAGCGTGCGCACCCGACCTAGGAATGAAAATTCAGGCGTATGTTGTCAGTCTTGGTCCTCAGTCAGAAGGTTGTGGGCTCTAACCCCATCCTCGGGACTTGAGCTGATCTGTCAGTGAGACAGAGCTGCAATGTCGGTGATGCTTAACCTCAGCCCTTCTAAACTTTGGGACTTTATATAGATTTACCTGGGGCTTACAGAGATAGTTGTCTCTTTCGTTTAGTGCTGGTGTTTACACTCTAGTTGAGCCTCTCCCAATCCTCTTCACCTCTCCATATCCATGTATCCCTGCATTCCTTTCTCCATCTAGCTCCTCCTTAAATACATCTATAATATTTACCTCAACTACCACACACGGTAGCTATTTTATTAGGCAAGAAAGATTCTGGGACATCCTGCAGTCATTAAAGGTGCGGGAGAAATCTAGGTTCCACTTGACCATACATTCTGATTTTTTTAAAGAGGTTAGGGAAGAGAGACCATTGCTTTTCTTGAAGTGGGGCAATGGGAATATCAATATCCACCTAATCCAGCCCTCAGTATCATTCAAAGGACAGTGCCCTGGTAAAGTGGCACTCCCTCCGCGTGGCACTGAATGTAGAAGCTCGGTCAATATGCTGAACTTCTGCAGTGGGTTCTGATATGCAGTTGTCACGTTATTAGTACGGGTGGTCCAGAAGCCTGAATTGATAATCTGGATAAACATCATGAGCTCAAATTCCATAGTTGCAGTTTGAGAATTTGAATTGAATTTAAAAATAACAAAATCTGGAAATAAAAAGCTGGCATTGGTGAAAATGACCATGAAGCTGTTGGATTGTTGTAAAAATCCAATTGGTTTACTAATATATTTAGCGAAGGAAATTTGCCGTCCTTACCTGGCCTGGCCTATATGTGACTTCAGTCCCACACCCAATGTGGTTGACCCTGAACTGCCCTCTGAAGTGGCCCAGCAAGCCACTCAGATTTCAAGGTAACTAGGGAAGGGGAAATGGGCTTTGGCAGCGATTCCAAAATTATATCTTTAATAAAAGACCCACTGTGGATTTCTGAGCTAAGAACTGTGCCAAGTTGTCACCTCTCAGCTGAGTCACAGCAGGCAGCTTGCAGAGTCTGGATGCCCAGTTGACCGGTCTTTGATGAGTTGAGTGGAATTGGCGTTGAGACCTTTACTCTGGCGGGCAGGAGCTGCAAACAGAGTCATTCCAGCACAGAAGGAGGCTGTTCAGTCCATCTTATATAGTTTTCTTTGGGACAAGATCCTGTTCCAGCAAAGTTCCAAAGATTAAATAAAGAAGAAATACTTACTGTGCCATTCAAAACCTTAGAGTAACCGAAAGTGCTTTACAGCCAATGAAGTAAGTGTAGTTGCTGTTGTAACATAGGGCACGGCAGTCAATTTGCATGCAGCAAGCTTTTACCAACTGCAAGGAAATAAATGCCCAGTTCATCTGTGTTATGACTTACAGCAAATTCCCGCCATTCACCTCTTTGCTACTCGTGAATTTACTTGTCTGCGCAAAACTTCATGCACACATTTCACCAATTGCGGGTCCAATGTTCACTTATCCGCAGTTTTCAGAGAATAAAACTGGAAGAAAAGTTAGAGGAACAAATATCTAGAAAATGCTATACGGAAGATGCCCATGACACATTTTCTGAACTAGACCGTTTGCACTGCGCTCGCATCTTCTGCCATGTTGCTTTCTGGACTGTTTCCATGTGGGTGTTCACAGTTGTTACAATTTCATCTGTGTCTTCAGTACGGTATCTGGGCAATCTTTAAGTCACCATTACTGAAAATTGAGTGAACCTGAATGAAGCAGTAAACATCTGAGCAAAGTGATGACAATTGCTGAAAATGCTAGATAGACTGAAAACGGTGCTACTGCTACTATGTTGGCCAGGGAATAGAGTGCTAACGAATCTACAGTTAGGTATATTAGGCTGTCTGAAGATTAAATAAGGGCCAGTGTCAGTGTTTCTGGTAGTCACACTGCCAGGTTAACTTTGTAAGAAGGAGAGATCCACACTTGGAAGAAATGGAAAAGATACTTAGAGTACTGGCATCAATAAAAGATTCCAGTTAATTATTAGAAATAAGGCGCTTGAATTGTACCAACACATAAAAAAGTATTAAAGAGGATATGCTGGTGCTACTGGTGATGATGAAGAAGGGGCCTCTCCTTCACCTTCCAGAGGATTCTCAGCCAGCACAGGATTGTTTATCGCTTTAAGAAGCATTTTGGTCTTTTTAAAAATTAATTTATGGGATGTGGGTATCGCTGACTAGGCCAGCATTTATTGCCCAGCCCAAGTTGCCCTTGAGAAGGTGGTGGTGAGCTGCCTTCTTGAACCGCTGCAGTCCATGTGGTGTAGGTACACCCACATTGCTGTTAGGGAGGGAGTTCCAGGATTTTGATCGAGCGACAGTGAAGGAACGGCGATATATTTCCAAGTGTGGAAATGGTGAGTGACTTGGAGGGGAACTTCCAGCTGGTGGCATTCCCAGATACCGGCTGCCCCTGTCCTTCTAGATGGTAGTGGTCGTGGGTTTGGAAGGTGCTGCCTAAGGAGCCTTGGTGAGTTTCTGCAGTGCATCTTGTAGATGGTACACACTGCTGCTACTATGTGTTGGTGGTGGAGTGAGTGAATGTTTGTGGAATGGGTTCTTAATGTGAAGTTGGTGGGGAGGGCTGCAAGCAGGAGAGTCTCCCACGGTGCTGCAGGAATGTACTGAGGAGAGTGGGTACCAGGCACAGCAGGTCTTTAACGCAAATAAAACTGGCTTGTTCTGGAAGGAAAATGCCAAATAGGACTTACATATCTAAAGAAGAAAGGACAAGCACCTGATTTTAAAGCAGCAAAGGACAGGCTAATGCTCTTACTATGTGCAAATGTGGCTGGTTTTAACTGTAAAACAATGCTGGTTCAAAGGTCAGAAAACTCTTGAGCTCTTAAAGGGAAAAATAAATCCCATCTGCCAGTTTTTTGGAAGGCTAATAGCAATGCTTGGGTTGAGCAGCAGTATTTGAAGACCAGTTTGAAAATTGCTTTCTGCATAAGGACATTCAGGACATATTTGAGGAAAAAGAATTTGTCATTCAAGTCCCAAGTTATCCCTGATAAAGCTCCTGCATATCCATCCTCTTTCGCAGAGAACCACCTAGATGCTGACATTTTGTTTTTACCCCCAAATTTGCCCTCACTCATCCAGCCATTGGGACAGGGGACTATTGCATCCTCCAATGCTTACTACACCCGTCAAAGTTTCAGCCACATTCTCAACATGATGGGAACAAACCCTTCGACCACAGTTCATGATTGCTGGAAGGAATTCAACATCCTTATATCAAAAAGGATAATCAAGCACGCTTGGGATGTGGTTAGAGCTTCAACCAGAAATGCCTGCTGGAAAGAAATTTGGCCTGAGGGTGTGAGTTGGCAAAACAAGCTGGAGGGGAGGGATTTGAAAACCTGACCACAGATGAAGTAAAGGAGTTGCTTTAGTCTCATCAGGTGGAGCTCTCGACGGAAGAATTTTGGAACTGATGAAATCAAGTCATGTAACGAGGAGCAGGAAGAAGAGTCTACAAAGGCTCAATTTACACCCAAGATGACAGCAGACATCATAAGATCAGCTGAAGAATTGAAAATAAAAACAGACAACGGGCTCTCACACAAACATGGAAAGAAGCATTGTCTCTGTAGAGTGACTGACACTGCTATTGCTCCTTACAGAGAACTTTACAATGTTGAAAAGCAAAAGGTGAAGCACTCAAATATATCATTGATTTTTTTCAGCTTTTATTCTATTGCCACACCAACATCTATATCAACCACCTCACCGAATCCCTCCACCTCCACCTCCAAGTAAACCGCCATCAGCTTCACCTCCAAGCCTATCCCATTCTGCTGGAGAGACTCAAGTGTGACTAATATATGTTCCTTATTTTGTTAAACGGTGGGACATCTTTATATTTATTTAAAACATCTCTTTTGTCTTTTATTCTCTTTTAAAACGTATCAAATTTTTGGACGGTTGGAACCTATCTAATTGACTCCCATTATAAAATATGTTTGCTGCGTGCAAACTCACCATTTGCAAGGTTTTCAAAGCACATAACCCCGCAAACAGCGGAACTTTACTGCAGCCTCCTCATTCTGGCTATTTTAACAATTGAGCGGCTTGCTTCAGTCACATTTGAAACAAAATGTTAACACTCTTTCTCTCTCTGTATGCTGCCACACCTGCTGAGCATTTCCAGTATTTTCTGTTTTTATTTCAGTATTCTGGGCCTGGGCCTGGGCATGCTATTGGGGCCTGATCCTAGGATTTGGCCCAAGCCTGGAATTAGGCATGGGCCTGGGCTTGGGTCTAAGTTTCTCAATTCGAAGGGCAAACAAAAACTACCACTTGTATCTTATTTTAGGCCTTTCACAAATCAATGATGCTTTATTCACAAACTTAAAAGGAATTTGTACATTTAAACACAGATGACATCAGAGGCGAAGGTTCCTTCTCTTCTGACCCATCTGGTCATATGTTAAGCAGTAAGTAAAATCTCCAGGCTTTCGGGGCGTGAAGGGGAGCAAAGTCCAGGGATAATGTGACCTTGTTAATTAGTATAATCTGGCTTCACTCACACCATGTGAATCTGACATACCTCAGCCTTCTAAATGCTTCCTATTCACTGGACTTGGATTCGCTCCTAAAGCCACTGTAAGATATCTGCCCTAAACCATCGACTTTGCTCACTCTTATCCTCTTAGCATAGCTCAGCTTCTAGTCTGTTCATCCCTTGAGAACTTTCGGCTGTAGGTTTAGGGCTCTAAAGCCTGCATTAGGTCAATTGCTCAACCCAGCAAGCTCTGACCCTTGTGCACTCTTTGGAATCTCTCTTTAACCAATTAGTGCACCAACCTGATTCAAGCTGAACTTTATTTTACATCATTGCAGGAAACAGTCTGAACCCCACCAAACCCCTACCCTATCTCTGTTACCTCTTTCAGCCCGACAACCATTCAAGCTCTCTGCATTTCTTCAATTCTAGTCTTTTCTGCATCTCTGGTAACTTACACTTTGTCATGGGCAGCTGTGTCTTCAGCTGGCTGGGCCTGAAACTCTGGAATTCCCTCCCTAAACTTTTCTGCTTCTTACTCCCTCCTTTATTACAACTTTCCATAAAACCTATCTCTTTCAGCAAGTTTTTGACCCCCTGTCCTAAAGTTTCTTTTTTGTGGCTCAATGTCAATTTTTGTCTGATAACATTCCCATGAAGCACCTTTGGATGTTTTATTACATAGAATTACAAGTCATTGTTGATGTTATGGCTTTTCCTAGAAATATTAAGAAGGCCAAAGCTTCGGTCCCACCACAAGCTCTGCTCCCTAGACACTGTCTCCATCCTTCTCCCTGGTAACTGTCTGAGGCTGAACTGTAACTGTCACATTTGATCCCAACATGAACATATCTGCCTCATCGCTAATTCCACCTTTGTAACATCAGCCAACTCTGCCCCTGCCTCAGCTCATCTGTTGCTGAAACCCTCATTTGTGACTTTCGTACCTCCAGACTTGACTATTCCAGTGCTCTCCTGGCCAACCTCCCACAGTTTACCCTCCCTAAACTTGACGCTGTCCAAAACCCTGCTGCCCACTTCCCAACTTGCACCAAGTCCTGTTTACCCATTAGCCCTGTGTTCGCTGACTTACATTGAATCCCAGTCAAGCAAAGTCACTTACAGCACAGAAGGAGGCCCTTTGGCCCATCGAGTCCATGCTAGCTCCCCACAGAGCAATCCAATCAATCCCACTCCCTTGCTCGATCACTGTAGTCCTGCAAGTTAATTCCGTCAAGTGCCCGTCCAATTCCCTTTTGAAATCATTGATCTCTGCTTCCACCACCCTCGTAGGCAGTCAGTTCCAGGTCACTACACCCTGCTGCATAAAGAAATTCTTCCCCACATATCCCCTGCATCTTTTGCCTAAAGCGTTAAACCACCACCAGCTAACAGGAATAGCTTTTCCTTCTCTACCTTATCCAAATCTGTCATAATCTTGCATACTTCTATCAAATCTCCCCTCAATCTCCTTTGCTTCAAGGAGAATAACCCAAGCTTTTCCGAACTAACCTTGTAACTAAAATCCCTCATCCCTGGAACCATTCTGGTAAGTCTCCTCTGCACCCGCTCAAGGAGCCTCACATCCCTCCTAAAGTGTGGTGATCATCACTCTAGCAATACTCTAGTTATGGCCTTCCCAGAGCTTTATAAAATTTCAGTATAACCTTCCTGCTTTTGTACCCAATGCCTCTATTTATGAAGCTCAAGGTCCCATATTCTTCGCCAACCACTCTCTCAATGTCCTGTCACCTTAATCACAGAAACAGAGAAACATAGAAAATGGGAGCAGGAGTGGGTCACTCAGCCCTTCGAGCCTGCTCTGCCATTCAATGTGATCATGGCTGATCCCCTATCTCAACGCCGCACTCCTGCGCTCTCCCCATACCCCTTGATGCCTTTAGAGTCCAGGGGTAGAAATTTTCGCTCGGCAGGCAGGTACGCGCCCTAGCTGCTCGAGCGTGAAATGATGCGTGCTGATGTCGACTGAGCATGCCGACGTCAACGCGCAGTCACGCGATAGTTCGGTGTGGGGCTGCGCGCCGAAGTTGGCAGCGCGTCCGCCGACAATTAAAAGGCCTGTTAAGGTTATTAAGTTATCAATTAATTTAAATTTTTCCCACGGGCGGGACGAGGTTTCCAAAAGCAAATAAAAATAAAATAAAGGTTTTACAATTGGATTAATAACATGTCCCTGCTCATGTGACAGATTCACATGAGGGGACCTGTTTTATTGCATTTTTATTTTCTTTTTTTAACAACACTTCATCTCCCTGAGGCAGCTCTGTGCCTCAGGGAGATTATGAAGCGCTCACTCGCACAGATACGCAAAGTTAGTGCTTGGCCTGCTTGCCCCCCCACCACTACCCCCCCCTCCCCATCCCATCCCCCGCACAGTCAGCGCTGAGCACTGCCGTTCAGGTTTCACGCTGGGCGGGCCTCAGTTGGCCTTCCAGCATGAAGTGGGGGTCCAGTCTCGATCGCGGGCAGCAGTTGGCTTCCCGACCGCCTCTGCCCACTTCCGCTGAGCCCACCCGCCAACAGCAAAATCCTGCCCCAGAAATCTATCTATTTCCTTCTTAAATATATTCAGTGACTTGGCCTCCACAGCCTTCTGTGGTAGAGAATTCCATAGCTTCAGCTACAACTGTTCTATAATTCTTGCACCTCTTTGTAGCTTCCTTGCAAATCTATTCCTCTACATCTTTTCCCTAGTTGGTGGCCTATAGACCACGCTGAGCCATGTAATTGCACTTTATCTCTAGTTAAAGAGATTCTGACCTTGACCCATCTGGGACAATCCCTCTGCAGCACTGCACGTCGCTCCATTGGGTGTTGTGACCTTATAGGATCTAGGCTCACTGCACATATTGGATACTTCTGTGGATGACCAGATTCCCTGGGTAGGATGTTTGACCTGAACCTTCTGTCATATGCACAGACTTGACAGTTCCGCACCTGCATGTCGGTCGCATGCTGTTCTTCATTCTTCTTTGTTTTTTGGGAAGTTTCTGCTGTATTTCCAAGAACTGGGACAGGTTATGGCTTGGCAAGGTTGTCCTAACCTGCAATGGTTTCCACTGATGATAGTAAGCCCATATGTAAAGGTGTTGCTCTCAAGTGTAACTCGACACTTGCAATGCGGAGATCTTGTTTCATTTCCCTGCATCTCATGGAAAATGGCTTAACTGTGTGAACTATTTTGGTGGTAAGACCATTGGATCTAGGATAGTATGGTGAGTCTTTCACATGGTTAATGCCCATTTAGCAAACATGTCCTAAAGTGCCTGCCCGTGTACTGTGGTCTGATATGATTTCTTCAGGTGTACCAAACAAACTGAATATTGCACTCATTGTGTCCACCATGACACACTCAAGGTATCCTTCAGTTGTCTGATGATTGAGAACTTGGAACTGTAATCAGTGATTAGGGGCAAGATGTTGCCACAGATAGTGAATAAATCTGTTATAATTTTAAACCAAGGGTATGATGGAATCTCATGAGAGTGTAAAGGTTGTGTTGATGTGGCTGGTGACTCTGGCAGGGTTGTCCTTGGACTTTGCACATATGCACTAACTCCTTAATACTGTTGTTGATCCCTGGCTAATACAGTTTCCCTTGCCATGCGCCTTGTTCATTCTATGCCCATAGACCCCTGGTGTAACTGTGACGATATGTCCTGGCAAAGAGCCTCAGGTACAAGCACCTGCATTCCTTTGAAAATCACATCTCTTAGAAACACCTCGTTCATCTCAGCACTTCTTGTATCGTATCAAGCCAATCTTCTACAATAACTCTCCATTATGCCATCAGTCGTAGGTCATTTGCTGTACTTTCCTGAAGTTAGTTGCAACTGTGTTGACCAAAACTCATCAGATTGACATTCAGTACATCTTCTACCTCAATGTTTATGCCATCTATTTGTCGGTCCAGCAAAATATCTGGAGTCTTTTTTCAGATTTGGTAACCTGCTCAGTGTGTCTGAAGAAACCATCTTGCCCCTGGCTTGTAACAGATGTTGAAGTCTATCCCTGTATTTTTATCAGAAGTCACTGTAGTTTGGGTGGTGCAATCGTCAGTGGCTTACACCGAATCATTCCCAATGGTTTGTGGTCATTTTCCAGATTGAATCATTCACTGAATAAGGTACACGTGAAATCTTTTAAAAAATTCATTCATGGGATGTGGGCTTCACTGGCTGGGCCAGCATTTATTGTCCATCCCTTGTTGCCCTTGAGAAGGTGGTGGTGAGTTGCCTTCTTGAACAGCTGCAGTCCATGTGGTGCAGGTACACCCACCGTGCTGTTAGGGAGGGAGTCCCATGATTTTGACCCAGTGACAGTGAAGGAACAGTGATATATTTCCAAGTCAGGATAGTGAGTGACTTGGAGGAGAACTTCCAGGTGGTGGTGTTCCCATGTATCTGCTGCCCTTGTCCTTCCAGGTGGTAGTGGTTGTGGGTTTGGAAGGTGCTGTCTAAGGAGCCTTGGTGAATTCCTGCAGTACATCTTGTAGATGGTACACACTGCTGCTATTGTGTATCGGTGGTGGAGGGAGTGAATGTTTGTGGATATGGTGCCAATCAAGTGGGTTGCTTTGTCCTGGACAGTGTCAAGCTTCTTGAGTGTTGTGGGAGCTGCACTCATCCAGGCAAGTGGAGAGTATTCCATCACACTTCTGACTTATGCCTTGTAGATGGTGGACAGGCTTTGGGGAATCAGGAGGTGGCCACTCATCGTAGGATTCTTAACCTCTAACCTGCTCTTGTAGCCACAGTATTTATATGGCTAGTCCAGTTCAGTTTCTGGTCAATGGTAACCCCGAGGATGTTGATAGTGTGGGATTCAGTGATGGTAATGCCATTGAATGTCAAGGGGCGTTGGTTGGGTCGAGGACACTACCCTGAGGAACTCCTGCAGCGATGTCCCGGAGCTGAGATGACTGACCTCCAACAACCACAACCATCTTCCTTTGTGCTCGGTATGACTCCAACCAGTGGAGAGTATTCCCCTGATTCCCATTGACTCCAGCTTCGCTCGGGCTCCTTGATGCCACACTCGGTCAAATGCTGCCTTAATGTCAAGGGCAGTCACTCTCACCTCACCTCGAGAGTTCTGCTCTTTTGTCCATGTTTGAACCAAAGCTGTAATGAGGTCAGGAGCTGAGTGGCCCTGGCAGAACCCAAACTGGGCATCAGTGAGCAGGTTATTGCTAAGCAAGTGCGGCTTGATAACACTGTTGATGACGCCTTCGGTTACTTTACTGATGATCGAGAGTAGACTGATGGGGCAGTAATTGGCCGGGTTGGATTTGTCCTGCATTTTCCTGGTGACACCGAATGCCAGAGCGAGTGTCTCATGCTCTATGTTCGATTATTTGGATTGTGTTTGTGATTGACTTTTGGAGACAAATGCAGTTGGTTTGCCATCTTGCATGATGCTCGCTCCTAAATCTTTTTGAGATACGTGAACCTCTAGGACCGTCTCTTTTCTTGGGTCATAGCATTTTAGGACACATGTTTTCTCTGACAATGCCTGTTTAAGTGACATGAATATGTGTTGATGATCCTCCTACCAAACATATGGAACACCCTTCCTTAACAGCTCTCTTAGTGATGATACTTTATCGGTAAAGTTTAGTATGTATGGCACCAAGAAGTTGAAAAATCCGAGGCATCTCTGCACGTCCTCATTATCCCGGGGTGTAGGCAAGTGTTGTACATCTTTGGGTTTGCCTGGATCAGGATGGAACCTGGAACTAGAATAGGCAGCGCTGAAAAAGTTAAGCCGACCTACATTCACTTGGCATTTCTTGCTGTTGAAGATGAGTCCTTCATGACAGCTGCTAACGTTAGTGAATGCAGATTTCAGTCATGCTTTTCTTTGATTTTAACCATCACTGCGATATCATCACCAAGCATATATCCAGGAATACCTTGACCGATGGGCAAACAAAAAAGTAATCTCTGGAAGCAGAATCTTCCAAACGGTATCCTGAACACAATGACTTCTTGTGATCCCTCTGCCAAATGAACCAACCAATATCCGTCTTTGACATCTAACATGAAAAAAAGTACTTTGCTCCTGTGAATTTGGGATTCAATTCCTCTTGTGTAGGGATGTTATGTGGACAGCTCTTTCAATCAAGATTTAGACATCTTGGGTCCAAGCATACCCAGTTTGTACCATCTTTGTTCAGTGTGCACACGATACAACGAATAATGCTGTTATGCTCCATGTCATCTAACTCGCTTTTAAACTTCTGTATGTGAACACTGCTCTTTCTAGGAGGGTCGATTGATGGAATTGTATCTCATCTGAGGTGTCATACAGCATCACCTCTAGAATTTCCTATAGCATCCAATCTGTCTGGGTATATCACAGAATCACATAATTTTAATGGCACAGAAGTTGGCCATTCAGCCCAAAGTGTCTGCACTGGCTCTCTAAATAAGCAATATGGCCTAGTGCCATTGCCGTGCCTTTTCCCTGTACTCCTTGTTAGGAAATAGATATAGTTTAAGTAAGTTATATTTGTAATTGTGGGTGTCAGGAATGAGCTTTAGCTTTAAAGTTTAAGTTTGATTTGTATTTCTGTATCTGTGTGTTAAGAAGGGTCAAATGAAGTTTTAGTTTCACTTTAAAAGGCTGTTTGCATTTCTAACGAGGAGTTTACGACTGCTATAAGGTAACGGTAAACACAAGAGTAGGAAAACAAGGCTGTTGCCTCGCAACAAGGGAGCCAGATAGGCAGGTTCCTGCCACATGCACATAGAACTAAAGAAACAGCAGTTTTGAGTTCAGCTGAAGCCAGGGCCCCAGAGACACTGGACACTTGGGAGCAGAAACTGCAGATTTCCCACAAGAACAAAAAGGCCCCAAGTGAAGAAAAAAACCAAAAATCCAGGAGAGTGGAAGACAGGAAAGCCCAAAGAAGATGGTGTAGGCAAAGGAAGGACAGAAATCTGGGAAAAGGTCCTGTTAAGTGAAGTTAAAAGTGAGGGTTGGGGGTGGGGGAAAGACTCCAAGCTTCGGGTTTAAAGTGAGAACAGCTTGCGAGAAGCAAGAAGGTTCAAAGAGGCAACTGAAGGTCTGTAACTCTTTGCTATGGGCACGTGAAGCAGTGGTGTTCTGTTGACAGCTGAATCAGACAGACAGAGTGTGGAAGACAACTTGAATGCATGTGGTGACCAAGGGAAGAGGAACATTAGAAAGAGAGTTCAAAACCCAGGGTGAACCCTTGTAGAAGGTGTCTGAGAGAAAACTTCAGTTTGGGAGAAGATTCCAAAGTGTGGTTTGGGGAATGGAGTTTGGAATCCCTTGTGTGAAGGACAGAATTGAGTGAAACTGGCTCATGGTGTGACAAATGTCTGAGGGAAGTTGGGGAGAGATCCATAGCATCTGTTTGATGTGGCTTTTGTCACTTGGTTTTGAGTGTGGTGTGTCTGGCCATAGGGTGCCATAGATTTACATGGACTGGGTACTTACTGTGTGCGTTAGAGTATAAGATAGATTTTGTAACTTGTGTTATCCTTACAAATCTGCATATATCTGTAAAGGTTTAGTTGTGGGTGAAGGAGTATTGTAATATAGTTCGCCTTTTCTTGTTGAATAAATGTTCATTCTTTTGTCAAAAGTTCATCAGCTGACTCCTGTGCCTCTGTTCAGTAGCTACTCTCCACGTATTTAAACAAACAAATGAAAGTTAGGATCTATCAAGTTGGGTTCCACTCTGGGATCAGGCTTGTCCAGGGGTAACCTCAGCGGGGATCATAACACCCCTGCACATTGTTTCTATTCAAATAATCACCTAATGCCCCTTTGAACACCTCGATTGAACCTGCCTCCACCAGTGCAATCCAGACCCGAACCAATCGTTGCGTGAAAAAGTTTTTTCTCATGTCACATTTGCTTCTTTTGCAAATTAATTTAAACCTGTGCCTTCTCATTCTTGATCCTGTTACGAACAGGAACAGCTTCTCCCTATCTACTCTGTCCAGCCCCCTCATGATTTTGAACATCACTATCAAATTTCCCCTTAGCCTTCTTCTCTCCAAGGAGAACAGTCCCAACCTATCCTCATAGCTGAAGTTTCTCATTCCTGGAACCATTCTTATAAACCTCTTCTGCGCTGTCTCCAATGTGTTCACATCCTTCCTATAATGTGGCACCCAGAACTGTACACAATATTCCAGCTGAGGTCTAACTTATATAATTTCAGCATAACCTCCATGCTCTTGTACTCTGTGCCCCTATTAATTTGCTTTATTAACTGCTCTCTCCACCTGTCTTGCCACCTTCATTGATCTATGCACATATACACCCAAGTCTTTCTGCTCCTGTACCCCCTTCAAAATTTCACCTCTTAATTTATTTTGTCTGTCCATGTTCTTCCTACCAAAATTCATCACCTCACACTTCTCCACATTGAAATTCATCTGCCTCTTATCTGCCCACTGCACCAATCGTCTATGTCTATATCTGTTGTAGGTCATGGGCTGAATCAATGTGATTATTCTTGGTCTTCTCTGCCACAATTGGTAAATTGGTGATCTCGTGTATGGTCATAATGTTGAGTTCTGTACACGCTGGTAACCCTGCTATTGCTGGTTCACTTGTGTCCATCAGGTAATACACTTTATGCAGTTAGTTTGACTATTGTAGGTTGCATCATTGACTTCCAACAATCCAGGTCGTAATGCGACTTTTCATGCTGGATCATCCCAATCTCACCTCACTAATCAGGCATTCCTGGGAAACACACTGTTTCGATGGTGGGCAGGTGCTCTTTCGCCCGCCACACCATCACCTCGTCGATTCACCATGCCATGCACCGGCTGTGCGGACACCTCTCAGGGCTTCCAGCCCACGACTGCAGCACAGAAGACATGGCCCTGAAAGGGAAGAAGACTGCAGCCCCCTGGTTTAACGACGTGTCCCTCGAGTGCCTTTTGGATGCAGCAGAGGCTCACTTTGATGTCGTCTATGCCTGCTCTGGCCGCAGGATGGGCAGCAACATCACCAATCCGGCTTTGGAGGTGGTGGCAGTGGTGGTCAGCGCCAATGCCCTACAAAAGAGGACAGCCACCCAGTGCCACAAAAGGATGAATGATCTCCTCCGTTACACCAGGGTAAATCACTCTTCTCATCACTCCCAACTGACACACTCGCAAACCCATCACATCCACAGGGCCCTCACTCACTGCCAGTTTGAGAGACATCACCATTCACTCTCTCACACACACCTACATTGTCCTCATCCCGTCCATGGGACCACTCACCACCCACACATGCCAGGCAGACTTACAATCTGGCCTGGCAAGCATCCTGCTTACACTTTCTCCATCTCTATTCATGCAGGACAAGCTGGCACATAACAAGAGAGAGAGGTCGCAGACTGGTGGAGGAATGCCTGAAATCAATGTCCTCACGGACTTTGAAAATAAAACCATCCAACTGGCCGGTGAGGATCTGGACCATTCCTGTGCTGATGGTGAGGTTGGTAGTGCACAACCAAGTGAGGATCCAGCAGAGCAACATCCATCAGACAACCATGCTGTGAGTGATGTGTCCTGTTTCACAGGCCACTGCCGGCACTAATTATCTCTCTTTGCTTCCGCAGGCACATCTGCCAAGCCACACCCTCCACCAGCGCAGAGATACCTACCTTGGTGTGACTTAGCTTTAGAATAGCCTCAGGATAACAATCTGGTGAGCACATTGCACTGTCTGACCCACTGCAGGCAGCAGCAGGAACTTCCTAGGGATCCGCGGCACTCGCAGGACAGCTGGAGGCCACAAATCTGCTGAGCCCAAGTCAGATGACGAGCGTCTGGACTTGGTCATGTCACAGTAACTGGAGCTACAAAGGCAAGCTCGGGAAGGATTGTTTGCTGCACTCCCCAGATTGCAAGGCACGATGGAGGAGTCCGTCCGCCTTCAGGCTGAGGTGATAGTGCTGGCATTGCAACGCTTCGAAGTCAACACTGGTAGGATGGCAGCCGCCATGGAGACCTCGGTCCAGTGCGTTGGTGCTGCACTGCTAAGTGGGGTCAACTCCATCGCTGATGCCATAGTTGGCCTCCAACAGTGTGTACGTGAGAGGGGTGCTGGGCAGCTCAATCTCACTCCTGCTACCCCTTCTCCTGAGCCAGGGTCCCTTGGGCATCCATAGGGTGGAGGATCAGCAGGTGTACCCTCCTGGGGCCATCCATCCAGGTGACTCCGAGAGTGTCTGGCCCATCCAAATCCACTCTTCCTGTGATCTCTGCAGATCCAGCTTCATAGGCCGAGGAGGCTGCCACTGCCACACAGCAGGACCCGAATGCAGGCTGGGCCCTCCAAGCCTGAAACCTGCAGAGGGTACCCAACAAGGTCATCACAGGCAGAGTGTCTGTGGACTGTATTGCAGGGCTCCATCAGACAGGTCCAGGCACCAGAACCTCATTTTCAGCATCCCGATGGTTTGCTCCACCAAGATGTGAGTTGTAGCATGAGCCTCATTATGCCTTTGCTCTGCTACAGTCTGAAGCCACCACACGGGTGTCATCAGCCATGGCCTCTGCAGGTAGCCCTTGTCCTCGAGGAGCCATCCCTGCAGCCTCTGTGAACCCTGGAAGACATCAGGGATCTGTGACCGACTGAGAATGTAGGAGTCATGGACACTCCCTGGAAATCATGCGCACACCGGCAGGATGCGTTTGTGGTGGTCACACACCAGCTGCACTTTCAGCGAATGGAGTCCCTTGTGGTTGACATAGTTGACCACTTGTTGCCATGGAGATCTGAGCACCTCAATGGCACCCTGCACCTATGGGAAACATAAATCTGGGAAAATCCCAGCACTCTTGCATCCTGGCTTTCCTTGTTCTGGCAGAAATGCAACAAAGTTGTGTGCCCTCGTGAAGATGGCAGCTGTGACCTCAAGGATACATTTGTGGGTGGCGGCTTGTGATAGATGTCACCTGTGGAGTCCTAAACGGAGCCACTGGCATAGAAATTGGGCGCCACGCTCACTTTCATGGCCATGGGCATTGTATGCCCTTCATGTCACCATGGCACCAAATCCTGCAGTAGCTGGCAGATGTGACTGACCAGTTGCCTAGACATGCGCAGTCTTCAGCGACACTGGTTCTCGGTCATCCTTAGGAATGAAAAGCGGCGTCTATAGACCGTGTCTAGCTAGGTGCCAACCAGCGATGGCTCGGTGTGGCTCTTCAGCGGCGTGTGAGTTAGCCCCGGCCGTCCCTTCTTCATGAGGGTGCTGCTCCTCCCTCTGTCCAGCCAGGCACCTCCATCGCTCTGTTCTCCTTCGTCTCCACTCTCTGTATGCTCTCTTGGTTAAGTCTGAAGGCCCCTTACCGCATCCTGGAGAGTGGTGGCTACCACTTGGATGGCCAGAATTTAGTGCCTGGGACACCACCCACTTCTGCCCCACTCCACCTGACTGATTGGCAGCAGCTTCAACCTCTGGACTGCATGCTGTGCTGTCAGCTCAGGCACAGGCATTCTCCTACCCCGCACTGCAAGGCTGCAGTAGCTTGAACCATGGGGGAGACTGGTCCAAACTGGGATGATGACATTACAAGGGGCTGCGAGCACCTCCACCAGTGTCTGCTCCATGGCCAGCTTTAGCAAGGAGATTGTACAATGTTCTCAGTCATCCAACAGTTCTGCTGTCCATTAAAATGCTCATTAGTTTACAGTCTGTGCTTGAAGGGGTGAAAAGTTCTGGAGTACTGGGTGGCACTTTCATGCCTCTTCGTTGCTTGAGTGGGCAGATAAGCTAGAAGCCCGACTCCAAGCATATCAATGTGGCTGTGCCCGAACTCTCACAGCTGCAGAGGAATGGTCACTTTATATAAGGTTTCCCTAATGCGTGGCTGCTTCCCTCCCCCTCACCCCGCATGTGTTTGTGCACCACCACCAACTGCAGTACAGCCCTTGCCCCGGCACCACACTGTCAGCCAGCTGGGGAAAAAGTGATTTGCCTGTGCCCTCGCCTGAATGTGTGCCGCCTTAACTGTGAAATCCAACAGGTGACCCTTGCGAGCGCCGCAGAATGTTACTGTGCATTTACCTCTGAGTTCCCCTTGAAGAGCAGCCTGCCAATTGCATGCCTTATATACGCTGTTGTGAAACACGTTGGCATACAATTATGCTAAGGTGCTTAGATGATGGGGTGGGGGGAGGCTGATTCCGACGGGCTGATATGCAGATGTGTTGCAATGAAGTTCCTGGCGTCCGACGGTGGGAAATGCGACCTGCTATCGACGGGCAGAGCGGACGATTGCAAATTGATTTCATGGTGTCGTGAAAGCAATTTTTGGCCAACTCGCCACATTGTCCGCTCATGCCACCAAACACGCCCGACGCCAATCGGCACGGAAGATTCCACCCAGTCACGTTCAGTGTGGGGGGCCTGTTTGCTATCCAGTTGAAGATTTTTCCACTTAAAAATTTCTCCTTGGCCACTAATCTTGTATACGTGCTTGTGTTTATGAGTTTCTGACACACTCCCTGATGTTACTACCTGAATGTTGCACATACTTTTAGTTTGGTTGTATCTTATTGTAGCCTCTGGCCACACCTCCAGAATCAGGTTGCCTACATAGGCGAGCGCAATGTCCATTTACGCTGCATACCTTGTAAAGATCTTGGAACACAGGACAGCTTTGCAGTGGGTGCAGTTCTCTCATGACTTACTCGCTTTTTGCATCCTGACTACCGTGTCAATCTTGGTAGTTGCACCTAATGCTTGCAGGTGTTGTCCAGCCACAATGGCTTTGTATTTTCTGCCATCTTTTAGCAGTGTGTCAATATGGTGTCCTTTCTTTTCTCCAAAAGGTCTTTTTGAAGACTTTGATTGGCATTAAAGCTATAGCTGTCCAGGTAGCTCAGCTTCTGAAAAAAATTGCCCTTCTTGCCCTTATCACGTCACCTGATGACGAACTGATCAATTGATTCTTGTGGCTGCTGTCTGTAGAATATCAACTCCAAATGGTGAATCTTGAAGTTCACTTTTACATGACTTTGATCCTCCAGCATGTTTTAAAGCTTAAGAGGGTCTTTTTGATCCTCCTCAGGCAGTCCAGAAGTGTTGACCCTATGCAACCCCTCATTTCCAATGGCTATCTTTATTTTTACCACTTGTTCATCCAGTTCTGTGATGGATAAATCTAAAAAAAACATAATCCCACCCTTTGTTTACAAAAGCTTAAATTCAAATAGGACTTCTGTGTTCTTCCAATTCATGACGCGGAACTGGGTGGTCACCTGGATGTGTAATGGATTTGAAACCTCTTCAATCTGTGGATTCATCAGTGCAATTGCTATGTTTATTTCCTTAGTCTCTTGTTCTGTGGTTGCAGTTCAGGTTTTTCTGTTTCATGCTTTTGTCTTTTGTGCAGGATCAGCACCTGAGGACCTTGCAATGGACCTGCAGTATTTTCTGCACAATTCAAACCTGACTGCACAGCATGACTAAACTGACTTGCTGCTCCCATTAATCCAAATTCGGCTACTTCACAAATTGGGTACTCACTGTTCTGCACAGCACCATCTACAGAGTGATTCTGCCCCCTGGAATTTCAATGTATATACTGCCTCTGTCTTGTCTGTGGCTCATAATGTGGTCTTCAAACTTGCATCACTGCCACCATGTTGGATGTCCAGGTTTGCTTTACACAAATGCACCAATCTCACACTCAGGACTGGTAAACTAGATACTGGTTTGGCTTATTCAAAGATACAGTGCAGGATGGCTCAGCAGATGGATCTCACAAGGACAGCACTGCTGCAATTCTACACACAAAATGCAACATGTGCTACTAGCTGCTGTTTACAAGCAGCTCTATATCCTGACTACTTGCTCATTTGTATATTCCCTCAAAGTGATATCACTACACTTATCAGCACAAACCTGAATGTTGTTCAGGTCTTGCTGCATATGGATGCTGGTGACTTCAGTATCTGAGGAGATGTGAACGGTACTGAGCATTGAGCAACTATCAGCAATAAGCAATTATTTATTTAGTGAAAATCCCCATTTATACATGATGGTGGGAGGAAGGTCATTGATGAAGCAGCTGAAGATGGGTGACTCTAGGACAGTAATCTGAGGAAAACTAACAGTGAAGTTCTGGGACTGAGATGATGGATCTCTAACAGCCACAACATCTTCCTTTGTGTTAGGTATGGGTCCAGCCAAAGGAGAGTTTTCTCCTGATTCCAACTGAGTTCAATTATGCCAGAACTCCTCGATGCCATACTCAATCAAATGCTGCCTTGAGGTCAAGGACAGTCAGACTGAGACAGCAATGACAAACAGAGAGTAAGAGTAAGAGGAAAAACAATAAAAAACAAATACAGGAAGAGAGAGAGCAATAACAAACAACATAATGCTATGGTGAGGAATGATATAGGCGGTGGAAAGCAAGACGTAGAGTCATTCTGGGTAGAAATAAGAAATAGTAAGGGAACGAAGTCCCTAGTGGGAGTAATCTATAGGTCCCCAACAGTAGTTCAGCAGTAGGGCACAGTATAAATCAGGAAAGAAAGGCATGTAAGAAAGGCACAGCAATAATCATGGGTGATTTTAATAAGCATATAGACTGGACTAATCAAATTGGCAAGGGTAGCCTCGAGGGAGAGTTCATAGAGTGTATTAGAGATTGTTTCTTGGAGCAATATGTTGTGGAACCAACCAGGGAGCAGGCTATTCTGGATTTGGTTTTGTGTAATGAGACAGGATTAATTAATGATCTCATAGTAAAGGATCCTCAAGGGAATTCTAACATGCTAGAATTTCAAGTTCAGTTTGAGAGCAAGAAACTTGAGTCGCACATTAGTGTTCTGGAGCTAAGCAAAGGTAACTACATAGGCATGAGGGCAGATTTGACCCTGGTGGACTGGGCAGGAAGACTACAAGGTAGGACATTTGATGAACAGTGGCAGATATTTAAGGAGATATTCAATTCCTCCCAAGTAAAATATATCCCAGTTAGGAAGAAAGATGGTAAAAGTGGGAAAGAGCATCCATGGTTAAGCAAGAAAGTTAAAGATAACATAAAGGCAAAAACTAAGGCATACCAACTTGCAAAGGTCAGCGGCAGGCTGGAAGATTGGCAAACTATTAAAGATCAGCAAATGGTTACTAAAAATTAATAAAAAGAGCAAAGGTAAATTATGAAAGAAAACTAGCGCAAAGTGTAAAAACTGATAGCAAAAGCTTCTACAAGTATATAAAAGGAAAAAAAGTAGCTAAAGTGAATGTTGGTCCCTTGGAGGATGAGACTGGGGAGTTAATAGTGGGGAACACAGAAATGGCAGAGACGCTTAATCAATATTTTGCCTCAGTTTTCACGGTGGAGGACACTAGTACCACCCCAATAGTAACAGATAGTACAGAGGGTATAGAGAAGGAGAAACTTAGAACAATCACCATCACTAGAGAAAAAGTACTGAGAAAACTATTGGGATTAAAGGGTGACAAGTCCCCAGGACCTGTTGGCCTACATCCCAGAGTCTTCAAGGAAGAGGCAGCAGAGATAATGGACGCAATGGCTATAATATTCCAAAATTCCCTGGATTCTGGAAAGGTTCCAATGGATTGGAAAAATGCTAATATAACACCCTTATTTAAAAAGGGGGGAGGCAGAAAATAGTAAACTATAGACTGGTTAGTTTAACGTCTGTGGTTGGGAAATTGTCGGAATCCATTATTAAGTAAGTAGAAATGGGGCATTTGGAAAGTCAAAATGCAATCCATCAGAGTCAGCGTGGTTTTATGAAGAGTAAATCTTGTTTGGCTAATTTGGTAGTGTTCTTTGAAGATGTGACAAGCAAAGTGGATAATGGGGATCCTGTGGATGTAGGATATCGGGACTTCCAGAAGGCCTTTGATAAGGTTTCGCACAAAAGATTAATACACAAGATAAGATCACACGGAGTTAGGGGTAATATATTAGCTTGGATAGAGGATTGCCTAACCAACAGAAAGCAGAGAGTTGGGATAAATGGGTCTTTTTCTGGATGGCAAGCTGTAACTAGTTGGGTGCCAGAGGGTTCGGTCCTTGGGCCCCAACTATTTACAATCTATATTAATGACTTGGATTCAGCGATAGAAGGTACTATAGCTAAATTTGCAGGTGACACCAAAATAGATGGGAAAGTAAGTTGCAAAGAAGAAATAAGAAATTTACAAATGGATATGGACAGGTTAGGTGAATGGGCCAAAATTTGGCAGATGGAGTTTAACGTGGATAAGTGTGAGGGTATCCAATTTGGTCAGAAGAATAAAAAGGCAACTTATTATTTAAATGGAGAGAAACTTCAGAATACTTCAGTGCAGAGGGATCTGGGTGTCCTTGTGCATGAATCGCTGAAAGCTAGTATGCAGGTACGGCAGGTAATAAGGAAGGCAAATGGCATTTTTTGACATTTATTGCTAAAGGAATAGAGAATAAAAACAGGGAAGTGTTGTTGCAACTGTATAAGGCATTGGTGAAACCGCACCTGGAGTACTGTGGGGCATTCTAGAATGAGAGGCCATAGTTTTAGGTTAAGGGGTGATATATTTAAATCAGAGATGAGGAGGAATTACTTTTCTCAAAGAGTTGTGAATCTGTGGAATTCACTATTTCAGAGTGCAGTGGATGCTGGGACGCTGAATAAATTTAAGGAGATAGACAAATTTTTCATTAGTAATGGGTTGTAAGGTTATGGGGAGAAGGCAGGAAATTGGAGTTGAGGCCAAAATGAGATCATCCATGATCGTAATGAATGGTGGGGCAGGCTCGAAGGGCTGAATTGCCTACTCCTGCTCCTAGCTCTTATGTTCTTATTACAGAAGGTAAGAGAGAAATAACAAACATTTACAGAGAGAGAGCAATAAGAAACAATTAGAGAGAGAGAGCGAGATCAAAATAGCAATGAAAAATAATTACAGTGAGGGAGAGAGAGCAATAACAAACATTTATTTTTATTCATTCAGGGGATGTAGGCATTGCTAGCCAGGCCAGCATTTATTGCCCATCTCTAATTGGCCTTGAGGTGGTGGTGAGCTGCCTTCTTGAACCGCTGCAGTCCATGTGGTGTAGGTACATCCACAGTGCTGTTAGGAAGGGAGTTCCAGGATTTTGACCCAGCGACAGTGAAGGAATGGCGATACATTTCCAAGTCAGGATGGTGAGTGACCTGGAGGGGAACTTCCAGATGGTGGTGTTCCCATTTATCTGCTGCCCTTGTCCTTCTGGTTGGCAGTGGTCTGGGGTTTGGAATATGCTGTCCAAGGAGCCTTGGTGAATTCCTGCAATGCATTGTCAGTGGTGGAGGGAGTGAACAAATAAATATAGAAACTAGGAGCAGGAGTAGGTCATTCGGCCCTTTGAGCCTGCTCCGCCATTCAATATGATCATGGCTGATCCTCTATCTCAACACCATATTCTTGCATTCTCTCCATACCCCTTGATGCCCGCAATATCCAAAGATTTATCAATTTCTTTCTTGAATATACTCTGTGACCCGGCCTCCACAGCCTTCAGAGAATTCCACGGCCTTCAGAGAATTCCACAGGTTGACCACCCTCTGAGTGAAGAAATGTTTCCTCATCTCAGTCCTAAATGGCCTGTCCCTTATCCTGAGACTGGGGCCCCTGGTTCTAGGCTCCCCAGCCAGGGAAATCTCCCTGGATCTAGTCTGTCTAGCCCTGTTCGAATTTTATACATTTCAATCAGATCCCCTCTTGTTCTTCTAAACTCTAGTGAATACAGGCCCAATTGAACCAATCTCTCCTCATACTACAGTCCAGCCATCCCAGGGATCAGCCTAGTGAACCTTCGGTGCACTCCCTCTATGGCAAGTATATCCTTTCTTAGGTAGGGAGACCAAAACTACACGCAATACTCCAAGTGTGGTCTCACCAAGGCTTTGTATAACTGCAGTAAGACATCCCTACTTCTGAACTCAAATCCCCTTGCAATGAAGGCCAACATACCATTTGCCTTCCCAATTGCTTGCTGCACCTGCCTATTTACTTTCATTGACTGGTGTACAAGGACACCCAGATCCCTTTGTACATCCACATGTCCCAATACATCACCACTTAAATAATGCTCTGCCTTTCTGTTTTTCACACCGATGCGTATAACTTCACATTTATCCACGTAATATTGCATCTGCCACGTGCTTACCCACAGACAGAACTTGTCTAAATCACCCTGAGGCCTCCTTGCATCCTCCTTACAACCCCGACCAGTTTTGTGTCATCAGCAAACTTGGAAATATTACATTTGGTTCTCTCATCCAAGTCATTTATATATATCGTGAATATCTGGGGCCCAAGCACTGATCCATGTGGTACACCACTAGTCACCACCTGCCATCCAGAAAAAGACCCATTTATTCCCACTCTGTTTCTGGTCTGTCAACCAATTTTCAATCCATGCCAGTATATCACCCCCAATCCCATGTGCTTTAATTTTGTCCACTAGCCTCATATATGAGACCTTATCAAAAGCCTTCTTGAAATCCAAATACACCACATCCACTGGTTCTCCCTTATCCATTCTACTAGTTATATCCTCAAAAAACTCCAGTAGATTAGTTAAGCATGATTTCCCTTTCATACGCCCAAACTGATTTTGCCTAATGCCGTTAATGCTTTCCAAGTGTTCTGTTACCACGTCTTTTATAACAGAATCTAGCATTTTCCCCACTACTGATGTTAGGCTAACTGGTTCGTAATTCTATTTTTTCTCTCTCTCCTTTTTTAAATAGTGGGGTTACATTTGCCGCCCTCCAATCTGTAGGAACTGCTCCAGAGTCTGTAGGATTTTGGAAGATGACCACCAATGCATCCAATATTTCCAGGGACACTTCCCTTAGTCCTCTGGGATGTAGATTATCAGGCTCTGGGGATTTTTCAGTCTTTAACCCCTTTAATTTCTTTGGGACCATTTTTTTTTTTTACTAATACTGATTTTCTTCAATTCTTCACTCTCACTAGACCCTTGGTTCCCTAACAATTCTGGGAAATTATTTGTGTCCTCTTTTGTGAAGACAGAACCAAAATGTGTGTTCAATTCTTCTGCCATTTCTTTGTTCCCCATTAGGTTTCCCCTGTTTCTGACTGTAAGGGACCTACATTTGTCTTTGCTAAACTTTTTCTCTTCACATATTTATGGAAGTTTTTACAGTCAGTTTTTAATGTTCCTTGCAAGTTTACTCTCATATTTCATTTTCTTCTTCTTGATCAATCTTACTGTCCACTTTTGCTGAATTCTAAACTGCTCCCAATCCTCAGGCTTGCTGCTTTTTCTGACATTTTTATATGTCTCCTCTTTGGATCCAATGCTATCCCTAATTTCTTTTGTAATCCATGGTTCAGCCACTTTTCCTGTTTTATTTTTACGCCAGACAGGAATGAATGACTGTTGTAATTCATGCATACGTTCCTTAAATATTAGCCATTGCATATGCACTATCAACCCTTTTTATAAGGTTCCCTAATCCATCATTGCCAACTCGTGCCTCACACCCTCGTAGTTCCCTTTATTTAGATTCAGGACCCTGGTTTCAGGTTCAACTCCTTCAATCTCCATCTTAATGAACAATTCTATTATTTTATGGTCTCTCTTCCCCAAGGGACCCAGCACAACAAGATTGTTAATGAATCCTTTCTCATTGCACAATACCCAGTCTAGGATAGCCTGCTCTCTAGTTGGCTGCTCAACATACTGGTTGAAAAAATCATCACGTACACACTCCAGGAAATCCTCCTTCACAGTATTATTGCTAGTTTGGTTTGTCCAATCTATATATAGATTAGAGTCACCCTTATTGCACACGTCTTTAATTCCCTGTTTAACGCCTTCCCTTACATCTCCGTTACTGTTAGGGGCTTATCGACAAGCCCCACCAACGCTTTCTCCCCCTTGATCTTTCTTATCTCCGCCCAAACTGATTCCACATCATGATTTTCCAAGCAAAAATCATTCCTCATTATTGCATTGATTTCATCCTTTACTAACAATGCTACCTCACCTCCTTTCCCTAATTGTCTGTCCTTCCTAAATGTTGAATACCCATGGATGTTCAGTTCCCATCCTTGGTCACCCTGCAGCCATGTCTATGATTGCAATGAGATCATAACTGTTTTTTCTGTTTGCATTGTTAATTCATCTACCTTATTGCGAATGCTCCATGCATTAAGAGACAATGCCTTTCGACTTGTCTTTTTAACCTTGTTAGTCATCTTAACTTTATTTTGCACTATGACCCCATTTTGTTTCTCACCCATGTTTTTTCTGCCTTCCACTTTTGTTTCTTGCTTTTCCGTCTTTGGTTTCTCTCCTTGTTTCCCGCTCCTCTGTCTCCCTGCTCAGGTTCCCATCCCCCTGTCATTCTAGTTTAAACCCTCCCCGACCGCGTTAGCTAACACACGCCTGAGGACGTTGGTCCCGGTCCTGCCCAGATACAAGTCGTCCTGTTTGTATTGGTCCCACCTACCCCCGAACCAGTCCCAATGGAATCCCAGGAATCTGAATCCCACCCTGCTACACCATTTCATCAGCCATGTATTCATCTGTTATATCCTGTTATTTCTATCTTGCTAGCACGTGGCACTGGTGGTAATCCTGACATTACTACCTTTGAGGTCTTACTTTTTAATTTATGTCCTAACTCCCTATATTCAGTTTGTAGGACCTCACCCCTTTCTTAACCTATGTTGTTGGTACCAATATGTACCATGACCACTGGCTGTTCACCATCCCCCTTCAGAATGCCCTGCAGCCTCTCTGAGACATCCTTGACCCTGGCATCAGGGAGGCAACATAGCATCTTGGAGTCTCTTCCGCGGCCACAGAAATGCCTGTCTGTTCTCATTACAATTAAATCCCTTATCTCTATAGCCCTGCTACTCTTCTTCCTCCCCTCTTGTTCAGTAGAACCATTCATGGTGCCATGGACTTGGCTCCTGCTGTTTTCCCCTGAGAAGTAGTCTTCCCCAACAGTATCCAAAAAGGTATATCTGTTAGAGAGGTGGATGGCCACAGCAGACTCCTGTACTGCCTACCTTCCTCTACTCTGCCTGGTGGTCACCCATCCCCTTTCTGCCTGTTCAGTCTTTACCTGCAGTGTGATCACCTCACTGAATGCGCTCTCCATGATAATTTCAGCATCGCAGATGCTCCACAGTGAATCCACCCATAGCTCTAGCTCCGAAATGCGGTTAGCCAGTAGCTGTAGCTGGACACGCCTCCTGCGCACATGGCTGCCAAGGACACTGGAAGTATCCATGACATCCCACATAGCGCAGGAGGGGCATATCATGGGTGCAAGCTCTGCTGCCATGACCTCCCTTTAGATTAAGCTTGTTAGTTACTCCCTTTAAGGAATACAAACTATGCTAGGGGCCTTATTCCGCTGCAAACACTCCAACTACAGTCAAAGTCCTCACCTTATTTTGTTTATGCTAATGAGCTGCAACAGTTTAATTAGTAGTAAAAGTACTCACCTGACCCTACTTACCAATCAGCTGCCTCCCCTACGTCACGTCACTTTTTGAATCATGACATGACTTAAAAATCCATCTCCTGAAGGTCCTGAGGTTACAGCTCTCCTCTCTGGTCTCGGCCTCTGTTTCTCGTGCCCTTTTATACTGCCCTCGCGAGCCTCTCCTCTCCGATCTAAAACTCACCTTCTTCCAACCTGAACATCAACTTTTAGTTAATTGTTAAATTAAAGAAAGACTAGACTTCATTTAGAATTTAACCCTTAATTTAACCCTTATACTCCCTCTGTCACCAATCTCCAACTGAAGCTCCCTACTGCAGCCAAACACAGCACTCCAGTGCAGACAAAGTCAGCACTATAAGATAGTCTACTTTTACACTCTCTGTACCTAACCTGTGAAAATCTGATTAAGTCTGTTATCTAATTAAACAGTTACAGTTGCAAGCAGAGCCTGTATGAGCTCTGTATTAAGGCTGGACTAAAATGTACCTTCTAACCCTAGCTGCAACTTTTAGTTAATTGCTAAATTAAAGAAAGACAGACTTCAGATAGAATTTAACCTTTAATTTAACCCTTAAACTCCCTCAGTCCCTAATCTCCAACTGAAACTCTCTACTGTAGCCAAACACAGCACTCCTGTTTGTGGATGTGGTGCCAATCAAGCAGGCTGCTTTGTCCTGGGTGGTGTCAAGCTTCTTGAATATTATTGAAAGTGCACTCATCCAGGCAAGTGAGAGTATTCCATCCTGACTTGTGCCTTGTAGATGATGGACAGGCTTTGGGGAGTCAGGAGGTGACTTACTTGCCGCAGGATTCCTAGCCTCTGACTTGCTTCTGTAGCCACAGCATTTAAATGGCTAGTCCAGGTCACTTTCTGGTCAATGGTAACCCCAAGGATGTTGATAGTGGGGAATTCAGTGATGGGAATGCCATTGACTGTCAAGGGGGGATGGTTAGATTCTCTCTTGTTGGAGATGAGCACTTGTGTGGTGCGAATGTTACTTGCCACTTGTCAGCCCAAACCTGGATGTTGTCCAGGTTTTGCTGCATTTGGACATGGATGGCTTAAGTATCTGAGGAGTCACGAATGGTGCTGAACATTGTGCAATCGTCAGCGAACATCCCCACTTCTGACTTTATGATGGAAGGTCGGTCATTGATGAAGCTGCTGAAGATGGTTGGGCCTACGACACAACTCTGAGGAACTCCTGCAAAGATGCGCTGGAGCTGAGATGACTGACCTCCAACAACCACAGCCATCTTCCTTTGTGCTATGTATGACTCCAACCAATGGAGAATGTTCCCCCTGATTCCCAATGACTCCAGTTTTGCTAGGGCTCCTTGAGGCCACACCGTCAAATGCTGCCTCGATATCAAGGGCAGTCACTTTCACCTCACCTCGGGAGTTCAGCTCTTTTGTTCATGTTTGAACCAAGGCTGTACTGAGGTCAGGAGCTGAGTGTCCCTGGTGGAACCCAAACTGGGTGTCAGTGATCAGGTTATTGCTAAGTAAGTGCTGCTTGAGAGCATTGTTGATGACACCTTCCATTACTTTACTGACACCGAGAGTAAACTAATTGGCGGTAGTTGGTCCAGTTGGATTTGTCCTACTTATTGAGTGCAGACCATACCTGGGCAATTTTCCACAAAGCTGGTTAGATGCCTGTATTGTAGCTATACTGGAACAGCTTAGCTAGGGGCATGGCAAATCTGGAGCACAAGTCTTCTGTACTATTTCCGGAATATTGTCAGAGCACATAGCCTTTGCAGTATCCAGTGCCTTCAGCCATTGTTTGAAATAACGTGGAGTGAATCAAATTGGCTGAACACAGGCATCTGTGATGCTGGGGACCTCCTCCGGAGGTCGCCAGCATCTCAGCATCAATTACAAACTTTTACACAGAGATAGAAAGCAAAAAGGAGAGAGAGATAACACAATCAGAAAGAGAGAATCAGAGAGAGTGAGCAATAACACAATCACAGATAGAGAGTGAGCAATAACACAATCACAGACAGAGCGTGAGCAATAACACAATCACAGACAGAGCGTGAGCAATAACACAATCACAGACAGAGCGTTAGCAATAACACAGTCACAGAGAGGGAGCAATAACAAACAATTACAGAGAGAGAGAGATAACAAACAATAACAGAGAGAGAGCAATAAGAAACAATTTCACAGAGAGAGCAGTAACAAATAATTAGAGAAAGCGAGAGCAATAACAAACAATTACACAGTGAGAGAGAGCAAGAACAATACTGAGCAAGAGAGAACAAGAACAAACAACTGCAGAGAGAGAGAGAGCAGTAACAAACAATTATGGAAAGCAAGAGCAATAACAACAATTATACAGTGCAAGAGAGAGAGAGAGCAATAACAATTACAGAGAGAGCAATAACAAACAATTACAGATTGAGAGAGATGGAACATCAACAAACCATTACAGAGAGCAAGAGAGAGCAATAACAAACACCTGGAGAGAGAGAGCAATAACAAACAATTATGGAAAGCGAATTACAGAGAAAGTGAGAGAGAAGGCAATAACATACCTTGACCAAGAAAGTGAGAGAGATCCGTTACAAAGAATTGCAGGGAGAGCAATAATAAATAGCTACAGAGCGAGAGACACAGAGAGCAACAACAAACAATTAGAGAGAGAGAGAGAGTGCAATAACATACAATTACAGAGAGGGAGAGGGAGCAATACGAAATAATAATTTATATAGAGAGAGCAATAACAAACAGTTACAGAGCAAGAGAGAGCAACAACAAAATTACAGAGATCGGGGTAGCAATAACAATTATAGAGTGAGAGAGAGAGAGAGAAGGCACAATAACAAAGAGAGGGAGAAAGAGCAAGAAGAATTAATTATACAGCGAGACAGCGATAAGAAACAATTACAGAGAGAGAGAGAGCAATAACAAACAATTAAATAGAGATAGAGCAAAACAAACAATTACAGAGAGAGAGAGAGCAACAAACAATTACAGTGATCGAGAGAACAATAACAAATAATTACAGAGAGAGAGCAATAACAAAGAACTGCAGAGAGAGAGAGAGAGCAATAACAAACAATTACACAGAGAGGGGGGAAACAATAAAAAAAAATACAGAGAGTGAGAGCAATAAAAAATGATTACAGAGAGAGAGAGAGAGAGAGAGAGAGCAATAAACATTTACAGAGTGAGAGGGAGCAATAACAAACGATTACAGAGAGAGTGAGAGAGCAATAATAAACAATTTCAGAGAATGATAGAGCAATAACAAACAATTACAGAGAGAGCAATAACAAATAATTAAGACAGAAAATGAGTAATGACAACCAATTAAAGAGAAAGAGAGAGAGCAATAACAAACCATTACAGAGAGAGAGAGCAATAACAAACAAATACAGAGAGGATGAGGGAGCAATAACCAAGAATTACAGAGATTGAGAGAACAATAACAAACAATTACAGAGAGACAGAGAGAGCAATAACAAACAATTACAGAGAGACAGAGAGAGCAATAACAAACAATTAAATAGAGAGAGAGCAATAACAAACAATTAAATAGAGAGCAATAACAAACAATTAAATAGAGAGAGCAACAAACAATTACAGCGATCGAGAGAACAATAACAAACAGTTACAGTGAGAGAGCAATAACAAAGAACTGCAGAGAGAGTAATAACAAAAAATTACAGAGAAAGAGCAATAACAACAATTACAGAGAGGGAGAGAGAGCAATAAAAAAATACACAGAGAGAGAGAGCAATAACACAATTATAGAGAGAGTGAGAGGGAGTAATAATAAATAGTTACAGAGAGAGACAGCAAGAGTAATAACAAACAATTAGAGGAAAGAGAGCAATAGCAAACAATTATAGACAGAGAGAGCAATAACAACCAATTAGAGAGTGAGAGGGAACAATAAAAAAATTACAGAATGAGAGCAATAAAAAAACATTTACAGAGTGAGAGGGAGCAATAACAAACAATTACAGAGAGAGTGGGAGAGCAATAAACAATTACAGAGATTGAGAGTACGATAACAAACAGTTAGAGAGAGAGAGAGTGAGAGAGAGAGCAATAACAAAGAATTACAGAGAGGGATAGAGCAATAACAAAGAATTACAGAGAGAGAGAGCACTAACAAACAATAACAGTCACAGAGCAATAACAACAATTGGAGAGGGAGAGAGCAATGAAAAACACAATTACACAGAGAGAGAGAGCAATAACAAAATTATAGAGAGGGAGAGTGAGAGGGTGTAATAATAAATAGTTACAGAGAGAGAGAGACAGCACCAGTAATAACAAAAAATTAGAGAGAGAGCGCAATAACAGAAAATTATAGAAAGAGAGCAATAGCAAACAATTACAGACAGAGGGAACAAACAATAAAAAAATATAGAGAGTGAGAGCAATAAAAATTGATTACAGAGAAAGAGAGAGAGCGAGCAATAAACATTGACAGAGTGAGAGGGGGCAATAACAAACGATTGCTGAGAGAGTGAGAGAGCAATAATAAACAATTTCAGAGAATGACAGAGCAATAACAAACAATTACAGAGAATGCAATAACAAATAAGACAGAAAATGAGCAGTGACAACCAATTAAAGAGAGAGAGAGAGAGAGCAATAACAAACCATTACAGAGAGAGAGAGAGCAATAACAAACAATTACAGAGAGACAGAGCAATAACAACAATTACAGAGAGGGAGAGAGAGCAATAACAAACAATTACGCAGAGAGAGCAATAAAAAATTAAAGGGAGAGAGGGAGAAGGAGTAATAATAAATAGTTACAGAGAGAGATAGCAAGACTAATAACAAGCAATTAGAGAGAGAGGGAGCAATAACAGAAGATGATAGCGAGAAAGAGAGCAATAACAAACAATTAAAGACAGAGAGAACAATAACTAACAATTATACAGAGAGAGAGAGCAATAACAAACAATTGCAGAAAGAGAGAGAGAGCAATAACAAACAATTATGGAGAGAGAGAGAGCAATAACTAACAATTACAGTGAGAGAGAGCAATAACAAATAATTACAGAGACAGAGAAATAATAAACAATGACACACAGAGAGAAACAACAAATAATTACAGAGAGAGAGAGAGCAATAACTAGCAATAATGCTGAGAGCAATGAAATTACAGTGAGAGAGACAGAGCAATAATAAACAATTTCCAGCAGAGAAAGCGCAATAACAAACAATTACAGAGAGAGAGAGCAATAAAAAAAAATTACATAGGGAGAAAGAACAATAACAAACAATTACACAGAGAGAAAGCAATAACAAACAATTACAGAGAGAGATTGAGAGCAATAACAAACAATTACAGTGAGAGAGAGCAATAAATATTGCAGAGAGAGAGCATCGATACACAGTTGCAGAGAGAGAGAGCAATAGCAAACAATTACAAAGGGAGAGAGAGAGCAATAAGAAACAATTACAGTGAGAGATAGAGAGCAATAACACACAACTAGTGAGAAGAGAGCAATAACAAACAATTATACAGAGAGGGAGCAATAACAAACAATTGCAGAAAGAGAGAGAGCAATAACAAACAATTACGGAGAGAGAGAGCAATAATAATTACAGAGAGAGAGAGAGCAATAACAAATAATTACAGAGACAGAGAAATAATAAACAATGACACACAGAGAGAAACAACAAATAATTAGAGAGAGAGAGCAATAACTAACTATAATGCTGAGAGAGAGCAATGAAATTACAGGGAGGGAGAGCAATAATACACAATTGCAGAGAGAAAGAGCAATAGCAAACAATTACAAAGAGAGAGAGAGAGCAATAAGAAACAATTACAGTGAGAGAGAGAGAGCAATAACAAAATTACAGAGAGAGAGAGCAATAACAATTAGAGAGAGAGAGAGAGAGCAATAAGAAACAATTACAGTGAGAGTGAGAGAACAATAACAAACAATTACAGAGAGAGCAATAATTAACAATTACACAGAGATAGAGAGCAATAACACACAACTAGTGAGAGAAGAGAGAGCAATAACAAACAATTACACAGAGAGAGAGAGCAATAACAAACAATTACGAGGAGAGAGAGAGAGAACAATAACAATTACAGAGAGAGATTGAGAGAGCAATAACAAACAATTACAGTGAGAGGGAGAGAGGGAGCAATAACAAAAATTTAGAGACAATAGAGAGCAATAACAAACAATAACAGCGAGATTGAGAGAGCAATAACAAACAATTACAGATTGAGAGAGATGGAACATCAACAAACCATTACAGAGAGCAAGAGAGAGCAATAACAAACACCTGGAGAGAGAGAGCAATAACAAACAATTATGGAAAGCGAATTACAGAGAAAGTGAGAGAGAAGGCAATAACATACCTTGACCAAGAAAGTGAGAGAGATCCGTTACAAAGAATTGCAGGGAGAGCAATAATAAATAGCTACAGAGCGAGAGACACAGAGAGCAACAACAAACAATTAGAGAGAGAGAGAGAGTGCAATAACATACAATTACAGAGAGGGAGAGGGAGCAATACGAAATAATAATTTATATAGAGAGAGCAATAACAAACAGTTACAGAGCAAGAGAGAGCAACAACAAAATTACAGAGATCGGGGTAGCAATAACAATTATAGAGTGAGAGAGAGAGAGAGAAGGCACAATAACAAAGAGAGGGAGAAAGAGCAAGAAGAATTAATTATACAGCGAGACAGCGATAAGAAACAATTACAGAGAGAGAGAGAGCAATAACAAACAATTAAATAGAGATAGAGCAAAACAAACAATTACAGAGAGAGAGAGAGCAACAAACAATTACAGTGATCGAGAGAACAATAACAAATAATTACAGAGAGAGAGCAATAACAAAGAACTGCAGAGAGAGAGAGAGAGCAATAACAAACAATTACACAGAGAGGGGGGAAACAATAAAAAAAAATACAGAGAGTGAGAGCAATAAAAAATGATTACAGAGAGAGAGAGAGAGAGAGAGAGAGCAATAAACATTTACAGAGTGAGAGGGAGCAATAACAAACGATTACAGAGAGAGTGAGAGAGCAATAATAAACAATTTCAGAGAATGATAGAGCAATAACAAACAATTACAGAGAGAGCAATAACAAATAATTAAGACAGAAAATGAGTAATGACAACCAATTAAAGAGAAAGAGAGAGAGCAATAACAAACCATTACAGAGAGAGAGAGCAATAACAAACAAATACAGAGAGGATGAGGGAGCAATAACCAAGAATTACAGAGATTGAGAGAACAATAACAAACAATTACAGAGAGACAGAGAGAGCAATAACAAACAATTACAGAGAGACAGAGAGAGCAATAACAAACAATTAAATAGAGAGAGAGCAATAACAAACAATTAAATAGAGAGCAATAACAAACAATTAAATAGAGAGAGCAACAAACAATTACAGCGATCGAGAGAACAATAACAAACAGTTACAGTGAGAGAGCAATAACAAAGAACTGCAGAGAGAGTAATAACAAAAAATTACAGAGAAAGAGCAATAACAACAATTACAGAGAGGGAGAGAGAGCAATAAAAAAAATACACAGAGAGAGAGAGCAATAACACAATTATAGAGAGAGTGAGAGGGAGTAATAATAAATAGTTACAGAGAGAGACAGCAAGAGTAATAACAAACAATTAGAGGAAAGAGAGCAATAGCAAACAATTATAGACAGAGAGAGCAATAACAACCAATTAGAGAGTGAGAGGGAACAATAAAAAAATTACAGAATGAGAGCAATAAAAAAACATTTACAGAGTGAGAGGGAGCAATAACAAACAATTACAGAGAGAGTGGGAGAGCAATAAACAATTACAGAGATTGAGAGTACGATAACAAACAGTTAGAGAGAGAGAGAGTGAGAGAGAGAGCAATAACAAAGAATTACAGAGAGGGATAGAGCAATAACAAAGAATTACAGAGAGAGAGAGCACTAACAAACAATAACAGTCACAGAGCAATAACAACAATTGGAGAGGGAGAGAGCAATGAAAAACACAATTACACAGAGAGAGAGAGCAATAACAAAATTATAGAGAGGGAGAGTGAGAGGGTGTAATAATAAATAGTTACAGAGAGAGAGAGACAGCACCAGTAATAACAAAAAATTAGAGAGAGAGCGCAATAACAGAAAATTATAGAAAGAGAGCAATAGCAAACAATTACAGACAGAGGGAACAAACAATAAAAAAATATAGAGAGTGAGAGCAATAAAAATTGATTACAGAGAAAGAGAGAGAGCGAGCAATAAACATTGACAGAGTGAGAGGGGGCAATAACAAACGATTGCTGAGAGAGTGAGAGAGCAATAATAAACAATTTCAGAGAATGACAGAGCAATAACAAACAATTACAGAGAATGCAATAACAAATAAGACAGAAAATGAGCAGTGACAACCAATTAAAGAGAGAGAGAGAGAGAGCAATAACAAACCATTACAGAGAGAGAGAGAGCAATAACAAACAATTACAGAGAGACAGAGCAATAACAACAATTACAGAGAGGGAGAGAGAGCAATAACAAACAATTACGCAGAGAGAGCAATAAAAAATTAAAGGGAGAGAGGGAGAAGGAGTAATAATAAATAGTTACAGAGAGAGATAGCAAGACTAATAACAAGCAATTAGAGAGAGAGGGAGCAATAACAGAAGATGATAGCGAGAAAGAGAGCAATAACAAACAATTAAAGACAGAGAGAACAATAACTAACAATTATACAGAGAGAGAGAGCAATAACAAACAATTGCAGAAAGAGAGAGAGAGCAATAACAAACAATTATGGAGAGAGAGAGAGCAATAACTAACAATTACAGCGAGAGAGAGCAATAACAAATAATTACAGAGACAGAGAAATAATAAACAATGACACACAGAGAGAAACAACAAATAATTACAGAGAGAGAGAGAGCAATAACTAGCAATAATGCTGAGAGCAATGAAATTACAGTGAGAGAGACAGAGCAATAATAAACAATTTCCAGCAGAGAAAGCGCAATAACAAACAATTACAGAGAGAGAGAGCAATAAAAAAAAATTACATAGGGAGAAAGAACAATAACAAACAATTACACAGAGAGAAAGCAATAACAAACAATTACAGAGAGAGATTGAGAGCAATAACAAACAATTACAGTGAGAGAGAGCAATAAATATTGCAGAGAGAGAGCATCGATACACAGTTGCAGAGAGAGAGAGCAATAGCAAACAATTACAAAGGGAGAGAGAGAGCAATAAGAAACAATTACAGTGAGAGATAGAGAGCAATAACACACAACTAGTGAGAAGAGAGCAATAACAAACAATTATACAGAGAGGGAGCAATAACAAACAATTGCAGAAAGAGAGAGAGCAATAACAAACAATTACGGAGAGAGAGAGCAATAATAATTACAGAGAGAGAGAGAGCAATAACAAATAATTACAGAGACAGAGAAATAATAAACAATGACACACAGAGAGAAACAACAAATAATTAGAGAGAGAGAGCAATAACTAACTATAATGCTGAGAGAGAGCAATGAAATTACAGGGAGGGAGAGCAATAATACACAATTGCAGAGAGAAAGAGCAATAGCAAACAATTACAAAGAGAGAGAGAGAGCAATAAGAAACAATTACAGTGAGAGAGAGAGAGCAATAACAAAATTACAGAGAGAGAGAGCAATAACAATTAGAGAGAGAGAGAGCAATAAGAAACAATTACAGTGAGAGTGAGAGAACAATAACAAACAATTACAGAGAGAGCAATAATTAACAATTACACAGAGATAGAGAGCAATAACACACAACTAGTGAGAGAAGAGAGAGCAATAACAAACAATTACACAGAGAGAGAGAGCAATAACAAACAATTACGAGGAGAGAGAGAGAGAACAATAACAATTACAGAGAGAGATTGAGAGAGCAATAACAAACAATTACAGTGAGAGGGAGAGAGGGAGCAATAACAAAAATTTAGAGACAATAGAGAGCAATAACAAACAATAACAGCGAGATTGAGAGAGCAATAACGAACAATTAGAGAGTGAGAGCAATAAAAAATGATTACAGAGAGAGAGCAATAACAAACATTTACAGAGTGAGAGGGAGCAATAACAAACGATTACAGAGAGAGTGAGAGAGCAATAAACAATTACAGAGATTGAGAGAACAATAACAATCGGTTAGAGAGAGAGAGTAATAACAAAGAATTGCAGAGAGGGATAGAGCAATAACAAAGAATTACAGAGAGAGAGAGAGCACTAACAAACAATAACAGGGACAGAGCAATAACAACAATTAGAGAGGGAGAGAGCAATGAAAAAAACAATTACACAGAGAGAGAGAGCAATAACCAAATTATAGAGAGAGAGAGTGTGTAATAATAAATAGTCAGAGAGAGACAGCACCTGTAATAACAAAGAATTAGAGAGAGAGCGCAATAACAGAAAATTAAAGAAAGAGAGCAAACAATTACAGAGAGAGAGCAATAATAAACAATTACACAGAGAGAGGGAGGGAACAATAAAAAAATACAGAGAGTGAGAGCAATAAAAGTGATTACAGAGAGAGAGAGAGCAATAAACATTTACAGAGTGAGAGGGGGCAATAACAAACGATTAGAGAGAGAGTGAGAGAGCAATAATAAACTATTTCAGAGAATGAGAGAGCAATAACAAACAATTACAGAGAGTGCAATAACAAATAAGACAGAAAATGAGCAATGACAACCAATTACAGAGAAAGAGAGAGAGAGAGAGCAATAACAAACCATTACAGAGAGAGAGAGCAATAATTAACAATTACACAGAGAGAGAGAGCAATAACAAACAATTAGAGAGAGGACGAGGGAGCAATAACAAACAATTACAGAGAGAGAGAGAACAATAACAAATAGTTACAGAGAGAGAGAGAGCAATAACAAATAATTACAGAGACAGAAAAATAATAAACAATGACACACAGAGAGAAACAACAAATAAGAGAGAGAGAGAGCAATAACAAAGAATTACAGAGAGAGAGATAGCACTAACAAACAATTGCAGAGACAGAGTGATAACAAAGGATTACAGAGAGGGAGAGAGCAAGAACAAATAATTAAAGAGAGAGCAATAACAAACAATAACAGAGACAGAGCAATAACAACAATTACAGAGAGGGAGAGAGAGCAATAAAAAACAATTACGCAGAGAGTGAGAGCAATAAAAGCTTAAAGGGAGAGAGGGAGAAGGAGTAATAATAAATAGTTACAGAGAGAGACAGCAAGACTAATAACAAGCAATTAGAGAGAGATAGGGAGCAATAACAGAAGATGATAGCGAGAAAGAGAGCAATAACAAACAATTAAAGACAGAGAGAACAATAACTAACAATTATACAGAGAGAGAGCAATAACAAACAATTGCAGAGAGAGAGAGAGCAATAACAAACAATTATGGAGAGAGAGAGCAATAACTAACAATTACAGAGAGAGAAGCAATAACAAATAATTACAGAGACAGAGAAATAATAAACAATGACACACAGAGAGAAACAACAAATAATTACAGAGAGAGAGAGCAATAACTAACAATAATGCTGAGAGAGAGCAATGAAATTACAGGGAGAGAGAGAGAGAGAGAGCATTAATAAACAGTTTCCAGCAGAGAAAGCGCAATAACAAACAATTACAGAGAGAGAGCAATAACTAACAATTACAGAGAGAGAGAGAGAGAGCAATAAAAAAAATTACATAGGGAGAAAGAACAATAACAAACAATTACACAGAGAGAAAGCAATAATAAACAATTACAGAGAGAGAGAGAGCAATAACAAACAATTACAGAGAGTGAGAGCAATAACAAACAATTACAGTGAGAGAGAGAGCGATAATACACAATTACAGAGAGAGCCATAAAAAACAATTACAGAGAGTGCAATAAAAACAATTACAGTGGGAGAGAGAGCAATAACAAACAATTACAGGGAGAGAGATAGAGCGCAATAACACAATTACAAAGTGAGAGAGCAATAACTATTGCAGAGAGAAGAGCATTGATACACAATTGCAGAGAGAGAGAGCAATAGCAAACAATTACAAAGAGAGAGCAATAAGAAACAATTACAGTGAGAGATAGAGAGCAATAACACACAATTATAGAGAGAGAGAGCAGTAACACACAACTAGTGAGAGAAGAGAGAGCAATAACAAACAATTATACAGAGAGGGAGCAATAACAAACAATTGCAGAAAGAGAGAGAGCAATAACAAACAATTGCAGAAAGAGAGAGAGCAATAACAAACAATTGCAGAAAGAGAGAGAGCAATAACAATTACAGAGAGAGATAGAGCAATAACAAATAATTACAGAGACAGAGAAATAATAAACAATGACACACAGAGAGAAACAACAAATAATTAGAGAGAGAGAGAGAGCAATAACTAACTATAATGCTGAGAGAGAGCAATGAAATTACAAGGAGGGAGAGAAATAATACACAATTGCAGAGAGAAAGAGCAATAGCAAACAATTACAAAGAGAGAGAGAGAGAGCAATAAGAAACAATTACAGTGAGAGAGAAAGCAATAACAAACACTTACAGAGAGAGAGCAATAATTAACAATTACACAGAGAGGGAGAGCAATAACAAACAATTACAGAGAGATAGAGAGCAATAACAAACAATTACGAGGAGAGAGAGAGAGAACAATAACAATTACAGAGAGAGATTGAGAGAGCAATAACAAACAATTACAGTGAGAGGGAGAGAGGGAGCAATAACAAATAATTAGAGACAATAGAGAGCAATAACAAACAATAACAGTGAGATTGAGAGAGCAATAACAAACAATTACAGGGAGAGTGAAAGAACAATAACAAACAATTACAGAGAGAGGGAGAGCAATAATTAACAATTACACAGAGAGAGAGCAATAACAAACAATTACACAGAGGGAGAGAGAGAGCAATAACAAACAATTACACAGAGGGAAAGAAAGAGCAATAACAAACAATTAAATAGAGAGAGAGAGAGCAATAACAACCAATTAAATAGAGAGAGAGCAACAACAATTACAGCGATCGAGACAACAATAACAAACAGTTACAGATAGAGAGCAATAACATGAACTGCAGAGAGAGAAAGATCAATAACAAAAAATTACAGAGAGGGAGAGAGCAATAACAAAGAATTACAGAGAGACAGAGAGAGCAATAACAAACAATTACAGTGAGAGGGAGAGAGAGAGCAATAACAAATAATTAGAGACAATAGAGAGCAATAACAATAACAGTGAGATTGAGAGAGCAATAACAAACAATTACAGGGAGAGTGAGAGAACAATAACAAACAATTACAGAGAGAGAGAGCAATAATTAACAATTACACAGAGAGAGAGCAATAACAAACAATTACACAGAGGGAGAGAGAGAGCAATAACAAACAATTAAATAGAGAGAGAGCAATAACAACCAATTAAATAGAGAGAGAACAACAACAATTACAGCGATCGAGAGAACAATAACAAACAGTTACAGAGAGAGAGCAATAACAAAGAACTGCAGAGAAAGATCAATAACAAAAAATTACAGAGAGGGAGAGAGCAATAACAAAGAATTACAGAGAGACAGAGAGCAATAACAAACAATTACAGAGAAAGAGCAATAACCACAATTACAGAGAGGGAGAGAGAGCAATAAAAATAGTAAACAGAGAGAGAGCAATAACAAAATTATAGAGAGAGTGAGGAGTAATAATAAATAGTTACAGAGAGAGACAGCAAGAGTAATAACAAACAATTAGAGGAAAGAGAGCAATAGCAAACAATTACAGACAGAGAGAGCAATAACAAACAATTAGAGAGTGAGAGGGAACAATAAAAAATTACAGAGAGTGAGAGCAATAAAAAATGATTACAGAGAGAGAGCAATAAACATTTACAGAGTGAGAGGGAGCAATAACAAATGATTACAGAGAGAGTGAGAGAGCAATAAACAATTACAGAGATTGAGAGAACAATAACAAACAGTTAGAGAGAGCAATAACAAAGAATTACATAGAGGGATAGAGCAATAACAAAGAATTACAGAGAGAGAGAGCACTAACAAACAATAACAGGGACAGAGCAATAACAACAATTAGAGAAGGAGAGAGCAATGAAAAAACAATTACACAGAGAGAAATAGAGAGCAATAACAAAATTATAGAGAGAGAGAGAGAGTGAGAGGGTGTAATAATAAATAGTTACAGGGAGAGAGACAGCGCCAGTAATAACAAAGAAATAGAGAGAGAGAGCGCAATAACAGAAAATTATAGAAAGAGAACAATAGCAAACAATTACAGAGAGTGAGGGAGGGAACAATAAAAATACAGAGAGTGAGAGCAAAAAAAGTGATTAGAGAGAGAGAGAGAGAGAGAGCAATAAACACTTACAGAGTGAGAGGGGGCAATAACAAATGATTGCAGAGAGAGTGAGAGAGCAATAATAAACAATTTCAGTGAATGAGAGAGCAATAACAAACAATTACAGAGAGTGCAATAACAAATAAGACAGAAAATGAGCAATGACAACCAATTAAAGAGAAAGAGAGACAGCAATAACAAACCATTACAGAGAGAGAGATAGCACTAACAAACAATTGCAGAGACAGAGTGATAACAAAGGATTACAGAGAGGGAGAGAGCAAGAACAAATAATTAAAGAGAGAGCAATAACAAACAATAACAGAGACAGAGCAATAACAACAATTACAGAGAGGGAGAGAGAGCAATAAAAAACAATTACGCAGAGAGAGAGAGCAATAAAAATTAAAGGGAGAGAGGGAGAAGGAGTAATAATAAATAGTTACAGAGAGAGACAGCAGGACTAATAACAAGCAGTTAGAGAGAGAGAGGGAGCAATAACAGAACATGATAGCGAGAAAGAGAGCAATAACAAACAATTAAAGACAGAGAGAACAATAACTAACAATTATACAGAGAGAGAGAGAGCAATAACAAACAATTGCAGAAAGATAGACAGCAATAACAAACAATTACGGAGAGAGAGAGAGCAATAACTAACAATCACAGGGAGAGAGACAGAGAGAGAGAGCAGTAACACAATTACAAAGCGAGAGAGCAATAACTATTGCAGAGAGAGAGAGCAATAATACACAATTGCAGAGAGAAAGAGCAATAGCAAACAATTACAAAGAGAGAGAGAGCAATACGAAACAATTACAGTGTGTGAGAGAGAGAGAGCAATAACAACCAATTAAATAGAGAGAGAGCAACAACAATTACAACGATCGAGAGAATAATAACAAACAGTTACAGAGAGAGAGCAATAACAAAGAACTGCAGAGAGAGAAAGATCAATAACAAAAAAATTACAGAGAGACAGAGAGAGCAATAACAAACAATTACAGAGAAAGAGCAATAATGACAATTACAGAGAGGGAGAGAGAGCAACAAAAAAAAAATTAAACAGAGAGAGAGAGAGCAATAACAAAATTATAGAGAGAGTGAGAAGGAGTAATAATAAATAGTTACAGAGATAGACAGCAAGAGTGATAACAAACAATTAGATGAAAGAGAGCAATAGCAAACAATTACAGACAGAGAGAGCAATAACAAACAATTAGAGAGTGAGAGGGAACAATAAAAAATTACAGAGAGTGAGAGCAATAAAAAATGATTAGAGAGAGAGAGCAATAACAAACATTTACAGAGTGAGAGGGAGCAATAACAAAAAATTAGAGAGAGTGAGAGAGCAATAAACAATTACGGAGATTGAGAGAACAATAACAAACAGTTAGAGAGAGAGAGAGAGCAATAACAAAGAATTACATAGAGGGATAGAGCAATAACAAAGAATTAGAGAGAGAGAGAGCACTAACAAACAATAACAGGGATAGAGCAATAACAACAACTAGAGAGGGAGAGAGCAATGAAAAAAGCAATTAGACAGAGAGAGAGAGCAATAACAAAATTATAGAGAGAGAGAGTGAGAGGGTGTAATAATAAATAGTTACAGAGAGAGACAGCACCAGTAATAACAAAGAATTAGAGAGAGAAAGCACAATAACAGAAAATTATAGAAAGAGAGCAATAGCAAACAATTACAGACAGAGAGAGAGCAATAATAAACAATTACACAGAGAGAGGGAGGGAACAATAAAAAAATACAGAGAGTGAGAGCAATAAAAGTGATTACAGAGAGAGAGAGAGAGCAATAAACATTTACAGAGTGAGAGGGGGCAATAACAAACCATTACAGAGAGAGAGAGAGAGCAATAACAAACAATTACAGAGAGAGAGAGAGCAATAATTAACAATTACACAGAGAGAGAGAGCAATAACAAACAATTAGAGAGAGGACGAGGGAGCAATAACAAACAATTACAGAGACAGAGAACAATAACAAACAGTTACAGAGAGAGAGAGCAATAACAAAGAATTACAGAGAGAGAGATAGCACTAACAAACAATTGCAGAGACAGAGTGATAACAAAGGATTACAGAGAGGGAGAGAGCAAGAACAAATAATTGAAGAGAGAGCAATAACAAACAATAACAGAGACAGAGCAATAACAACAATTACAGAGAGGGAGAGAAAGCAATAAAAAACAATTACGCAGAGAGTGAGAGCAATAAAAGCTTAAAGGGAGAGAGGGAGAAGGAGTAATAATAAATAGTTACAGAGAGAGACAGCAAGACTAATAACAAGCAATTAGAGAGAGAGAGGGAGCAATAACAAACCATTACAGGGAGAGAGAGAGAGAGAGAGAGAGCGCAATAACACAATTACAAAGTGAGAGAGCAATAACTATTGCAGAGAGAGAGAACAATAATACACAATTGCAGTGAGAAAGAGCAATAGCAAACAATTACAAAGAGAGAGAGAGAGCAATAAGAAACAATTACAGTGAGAGAGAGAGCAATAACAAACAATTACAGAGAGAGAGCAATAACTATAGCAGGGAGTGAGAGAGAGAGAGAGCAATAATACACAACTGCAGAGAGAGAGAGAGCAATAGCAAACAATTACAAAGAGAGAGAGAGAGCAATAACAATTACAGAGAGAGAGACAGAGCAATAAGAAACAATTACAGTGCGAGTGAGAGAACAATAACAAACAATTACAGAGAAAGAGAGCAATAATTAACAATTACACAGAGAGAGAGCAATAACAAACAATTACAGAAAGATAGAGAGCAATAACACACAACCAGTGAGAGAAGAGAGAGCAATAACAAACAATTATACAGAGAGAGAGAGCAATTACAAACAATTACGAGGCGAGAGAGAGAGAGCAATAACAATTAAAGAGAGAGATGGAGAGAGCAATAACAAACAATTACAGTGAGAGGGAGCGAGAGAGCAATAACAAACAATTAGAGACAATAGAGAGCAATAACAAACAATAACAGCGAGATTGAGAGAGCAATAACAAACAATTACAGGGAGAGAGAGAACAATAACAAACAATTACAGAGAGAGAGAGAGCAATAACAAACAATTACGGAGAGAGAGAGCAATAACAGCAATTACAGAGAGAGAGAGAGCAATAACAAACAATTACAGGAAGAGTGAGAGAACAATAACAAACAATTACTGAGAGAGAGAGCAATAACAATAATTACAGAGAGAGAGAGAGCAATAACAAATAATTACAGAGACAGAAAAATAATAAACAATGACACACAGAGAGAAACAACAAATAATTAGAGAGAGAGAGAGGAATAACAAAGAATTACAGAGAGAGAGATAGCACTAACAAACAATTGCAGAGACAGAGTGATAACAAAGGATTACAGAGAGGGAGAGAGCAAGAACAAATAATTAAAGAGAGAGCAATAACAAACAATAACAGAGACAGAGCAATAACAACAATTACAGAGAGGGAGAGTGAGCAATAAAAAACAATTACGCAGAGAGTGAGAGCAATAAAAGCTTAAAGGGAGAGAGGGAGAAGGAGTAATAATAAATAGTTACAGAGAGAGACAGCAAGACTAATAACAAGCAATTAGAGAGAGAGAGGGAGCAATATCAGAACTTGATAGCGAGAAAGAGAGCAATAACAAACAATTAAAGACAGAGAGAACAATAACTAAAAATTATACAGAGAGAGAGAGAGAGAGCAATAACAAACAATTGCAGAAAGAGAGAGAGAGCAATAACAAACAATTACGGAGAGAGAGAGAGAGCAATAACTAACAATCACAGGGAGAGAGACAGAGAGAGAGCAATAACACAATTACAAAGTGAGAGAGCAATAACTATTGCAGAGAGAGAGAGCAATAATACACAATTGCAGAGAGAAAGAGCAATAGAAAACAATTACAAAGAGAGAGAGAGCAATACGAAACAATTACAGAGAGAGAGAGTGAGAAATAACAACCAATTAAATAGAGAGAGAGCAACAACAATTACAGCGATCGAGAGAACAATAACAAACAGTTACAGAGAGAGCAATAACAAAGAACTGCAGAGAGAGAAAGATCAATAACAAAAAATTACAGAGAGGGAGAGAGCGATAACAAAGAATTACAGAGAGACAGAGAGCAATAACAAACAATTACAGAGAAAGAGCAATAACAACAATTACAGAGGGGGAGAGAGAGCAACAAAAAAAATTAAACAGAGAGAGAGCAATAACAAAATTATAGAGAGTGAGGGGGAGTAATAATAAATATTTACAGAGAGAGACAGCAAGAGTAATAACAAACAATTAGAGGAAAGAGAGCAATAGCAAACAATTACAGACAGAGAGAGCAATAACAAACAATTAGAGAGTGAGAGGGAACAGTAAAAAATTACAGACAGTGAGAGCAATAAAAAACGATTACAGAGAGAGAGCAATAACAAACATTTACAGAGTGAGTGGGAGCAATAACAAACGATTACAGAGAGAGTGAGAGAGCAATAAACAATTACAGAGATTGAGAGAACAATAACAAACAGTTAGAGAGAGAGAGAGAGAGCAATAACAAAGAATTAGAGAGAGAGAGAGCACTAACAAACAATAACAGGGATAGAGCAATAACAACAATTAGGGAGGGAGAGAGCAATGAAAAAAACAATTACACCGAGAGAGAGAGAGAGAGCAATAACAAAATTATAGAGAGAGAGAGTGAGAGGGGGTAATAATAAATAGTTACAGAGAGAGAGACAGCACCAGTAATAACAAAGAATTAGAGAGAGAGAGAGCACGATAACAGAAAATTATAGAAAGAGAGCAATAGCTAACAATTACAGACAGAGAGAGAGCAATAATAAACAATTACACAGAGAAAGGGAGGGTACAATAAAAAAATACAGAGAGTGAGAGCAATAAAAGTGATTACAGAGAGAGAGAGAGCAATAAATATTTACAGAGTGAGAGGGGGCAATAACAAACCACTACAGAGAGAGAGCAATAACAAACAATTACAGAGAGAGAGAGAGAGCAATAATTAACAATTACACAGAGAGAGAGAGCAATAACAAACAATTAGAGAGAGGATGAGGGAGCAATAACAAACAATTACAGAGACTGAGAGAACAATAACAAACAGTTACAGAGAGAGAGAGCAATAACAAAGAATTACAGAGAGAGAGATAGCACTAACAAACAATTGCAGAGACAGAGTGATAACAAAGGATTACAGAGAGGGAGAGAGCAAGAACAAATAATTAAAGAGAGAGCAATAACAAACAATAACAGAGACAGAGCAATAACAACAATTACAGAGAGGGAGAGAGAGCAATAAAAAACAATTATGCAGAGAGTGAGTGCAATAAACGCTTAAAGGGAGAGAGGGAGAAGGAGTAAAAATAAATGGTTACAGAGAGAGACAGCAAGACTAATAACAAGCAGTTAGAGAGAGAGGGGGAGCAATAACAGAACATGATAGTGAGAAAGAGAGCAATAACAAACAATTAAAGACAGAGAGAACAATAACTAACAATTATACAGAGAGAGAGAGAGCAATAACAAACCATTACAGGGAGAGAGAGAGAGAGAGAGAGCGCGCAATAACACAATTACAAAGCGAGAGAGCAATAACTATTGCAGAGAGAGAGAGCAATAATACACAATTGCAGTGAGAAAGAGCAATAGCAAACAATTACAAAGAGAGAGAGAGAGATTAATAAGAAACAATTACAGTGAGAGAGAGAGCAATAACAAACAATTAGAGAGGGAGAGAGAGCAATAACTATTGCAGGGAGTGAGAGAGAGAGAGAGCAATAATACACAACTGCAGAGAGAGAGAGAGAGAGCAATAGCAAACAATTACAAAGAGAGAGAGAGAGCTATAGAAAACAATTATAAAGAGAGAGAGAGCAATAACAATTGCAGAGAGAGAGAGAGAGAGCAATAAGAAACAATTACAGTGAGAGAGAACAATAACAAACAATTACAGAGAAAGAGAGCAATAATTAACAATTACAGAGAGAGAGAGCAATAACAAACAATTACAGAGAGATAGAGAGCAAAAACACACAACCAGTGAGAGAAGAGAGAGCAATAACAAACAATTACACAGAGAGAGCAATAACAAACAATTACGAGGAGAGAGAGAGAGCAATAACAATTAAAGAGAGAGATGGAGAGAGCAATGACGAACAATTACAGTGAGAGGGAGAGAGAGAGCAATAACAAATAATTAGAGACAATAGAGAGCAATAACAAACAATAACAGCGAGATTGAGAGAGCGATAACAAACAATTACAGGGAGAGTGAGAGAACAATAACAAACAATTACAGAGAGAGAGAGCAATAACAAACAATTACAGAGAGAGAGAGAGCAATAACAAACCATTACAGGGAAGAGAGAGAGCGCAATAACACAATTACAAAGTGAGAGAGCAATAACTATTGCAGAGAGAGAGAGCAATAATACACAATTGCAGTGAGAAAGAGCAATAGCAAACAATTACAAAGAGAGAGAGAGAGCAATAAGAAACAATTACAGTGCGTGAGAGAGCAATAACAAACAATTAGAGAGAGAGAGCAATAAATATTGCAGAGAGAGAGAGCAGTGATACACAATTGCAGGGAGAGAGAGCAATAGCAAACAATTACAAAGAGAGAGAGAGCAAGAACAAACAATTACAGAGAGATTGAGAGCAAGAACAAACAATTGCAGAGAGAGCGCAATAACACACAACTAGTGAGAGAAGAGACAGCAATAACAAACAATTACACAGAGAGAGAGAGCAATAATAAACAATTACAAAGAGAGAGAGAGCAATAACAATTACAGAGAGAGGGAGAGAGCAATAACAAACAAATACAGTGAGAGGGAGAGAGAGAACAATAACAAACAATAACAGCGAGATCGAGAGAGCAATAACAAACAATTACAGAGAGATCGAGAGAGCAATAACAAACAATTATAGAGAGAGCAATAACTAACAATTACAGAGAGAGAGAGCAATAACAAACAATTACACAGAGAGAGAGCAATAACAATTACAGAGAGAGGGAGAGAGCAATAACAAACAAATACAGTGAGAGGGAGAGAGAGAACAATAACAAACAATAACAGCGAGATCGAGAGAGCAATAACAAACAATTACAGAGAGATCGAGAGAGCAATAACAAACAATTATAGAGAGAGCAATAACTAACAATTACAGAGACAGAGAGCAATAACAAACAATTACACAGAGAGAGAGCAACAACAAACAGTTACAGAGAGAGAGAGCAATAACTAACAATAACGCAGAGAGAGAGCAATGAAATTACAGGGAGAGAGAGAGAGCAATAACAAACAGTTTCAGACAAAGAACAATAACAAACAATTAGTGTATGAAAGAGAGCAATAACTAACAATTACAGAGGGAGAGCAGTCACAAACAATTACAGAGAGAGAGAGCAATAACAAACAATTACAGAGGGAGGAACAATAACAAACAATTACAGAGAGAGAGAATAATAATAAACAATTACAGAGAGAGAGGACAATAACAGAAAATTTCGGGAGAAAGAGCAAGAACAAACAATTACAGAGAGAGAGAGCAATAACAAACAATTACAGAGAGTGAGGGCAATAACAAACAATTACAGAGAGAGAGAGAGCAATAACTAACAATTACAGTGAGAGAGAAAGAGCAATAACAATTACAAAGTGAGAGAGCAATAACAATTACAGAGAGAGAAAGAGCAATATCAAACAATTACGGCGAGAGAGAGACAGAGCGATAAGACACAATTACAGAGAGAGAGAGCCATAAAAAAACAATTGCAGAGAGAGAGCAATAACAAACAATTACAGTGGGAGAGCGAGAGAGCAATAACACACAATTACAAAGAGAGAGAGCAATAACAACAATTACAGAGAGAGAGTGAGCAGTAACTAACAATTACAGAGGGATAGCAATAACAAACAATTATAGAGAGACAGCAATAACAAACAATAACAGAGAGAGAGAGCAATAACAAACAATTAGAGAGCAACAACAAACAATTACAGAGAGAGAAAGTGCTATTATAAACAATTATAGAGGGGAGAGCTGTAACAATTACAGAGAGAACAAAAAGGAACAATTACAGAGAGAGAGTAATAACACAAAATTAGTGAGTACAATAACAATTACAGAGAGTGTAAGAGAGAGCAATAACAAACATTTACAGTGAGAGAGAGCAATAACACAATTAGAGAAAGCAACAACAATTACAGAGATAGAACAATAACAAACATTTAGAGAGAGAGAGTAATAACAAACAATTACAGTGATAGAGCAATAACAAACAATTACAGGGAGAGCAATAACAAACAATTACAGGGAGAGCAATAACACACAATTACAGAGATAGATAGAGCAATAATACACAATCACAGAGAGAGAGAGCACAACAATAAATTACAGACAGAGAGAGAGCAACACCAAAAATTACAGAGAGAAAGCGCGCAATAACAAACAATTACAAAGAGAGGAAGAGAGAGCAATAACAATTACTGAGAGTGTGAGACAGGAATAATAAACAATTACAGAGAGTGAAAGAGCAAGAGTAAAAAATTATAGGGGAGGAGAGCTATAACAATTGCAGAGAGAGCAAAATGGAAGAATTACAGAGAGAGAGCAATAACAAACAATTATAGAGAGAGAAAGCAAGAACTAACAACTACAGATGGAGGGAGAACAATAACAAAATTACAGAGGGAGGGAGAGCAACAACAAACGATTACACACAGAGAGACAGCAAAAACAAAAAATTACAGATAGGAGTGAGCAATAACAAACAATTGTAGAGAGAGAAAGCAATAACTAACAATTACAGAGAGACGGAGAGAGCAATAACAAACAAGAGAGAGCAATAACAAACCATTAGAGAGAGAGAGCAATAACAAACATTTAGAGAGAGAGAAAGTGCAATAACAAACAATTACAGAGAGAGAGAGAGCTTTAACAAATAATTACAGAGAGAGAGAGCAATAACACACAATTACAGAGAGAGAGCAATAACTAAATTATACAGAGAGAGAAAAATTAGAAACCATTACACAGAGAGAGAGAGAGAGCAATAACTAACAATTATGCAGAGGGAGAGAGAGAGAACAATAACAAACAATTATTCAGAGAGAGAGCAATAAAATTACAGGGAGAGAGAGGGCAATAACAATTAAAGAGAGTGAGAGAGAGAAATAACAATTACAGAATGAGAAAGAACAATAACAAACAATAATAAAGGGGGCAACTCTAACAAATACAGAGAAAGCAATAACAAACAATTACAGAGAGAGGGAGAGCAATAACAAACAATTACAGACAGAGAGAGAGAGCAATAACAAACAATTACTGAGACAGAGAGTGCAACAACAGACAATTAGAGAGAGAGAGACCAATTGCAAACAATTACAGAGAGAGAGAGTGCAATAACAAACAATTACGGAGAGAGAGAGAGCAATAACTAACAATTATAGAGAGAGAGAGAGAGAGAAATAACAAATACAGAGAGACAGAAGGACCATAACAAACAATTACAGAGAGAGAGCAATAACAACCAATTAGAGATAGAGCAATAACAATTACAGAGAGTGAGAGAGAGAGATAACAAACAATTACAGAATGAGAAAGAGCAATAACAAACAATAATAAAGGGGGGAGCTATAACAATTACAGAGAGAGAGAAAGCTATAACAAACAATTAGAGAGAGAGAGAGACTAATAGCAAACAATTACGGAGAGAGAGAGAGAAAGAAATAACGAACAATTATACAGAGAGAGAGAGAAACAACAAATACAGAGAGACAGAAAGAGCATAACAAACAATTACAGGGAGAGAGCAATAACAAAAATTACCGAGAGAGAGAGCGATAAGAACCAATTAGAGAGAGAGAGCAATAACAAACAATTAGAGAGAGAGCAATAACAAACAGTTAGGGAGAGAGCAAAAAGAAACAATTACAGAGAAAGAGAGAGCAATAACAAACAAGTACAGAGAGAGTGCAATAACACTTACACAGAGAGAGATCAATAACTAACAATTATACAGAGAGAGAGCAAAAACTAACAATTATACAGAGAGAGAGAACAATAGCGAACAATTACACAGAGAGAGCAATAACAAACAATTGCAGAGAGACAGATTAATAACTAACAATTATACAGAGAGACAGAGAGCAATAACAAATGAGAGATAAAGCAATCACAAACAATTAGAGAGAGAGAGAGCATTCACAAACAATTATTCAGAGAGTGAGCAATGAAATTTCAGGGAGAGAGAGCAATAAAAAACAATTACAGAGAGTGCAATAACAAACAATTACAATGAAAGAGAGTGCAATAACAAACAATTACAGAGAGAGGGAGCAATAACTAACAATTATGCAGAGAGAAAGAGCAATAACAAACATTTATTCAGAGAGAGAGCAATGAAATTACATGGAGAGAGAGCAATAACAAACAATTACAGAGGGAGGGAGAGCAATAACACAATTATAGAGGGAGGGCGAGCAATAACAAACAATTACAGAGAAGAGTGAGAGCAATAACAATCAATTTAAGAGAGCGAGCAAGAACTAACAATTACAGGGAGACAGTTAGAGCAATAACAAACAATTAGTGAGAGAGAGACCAATAACAAACAATTACACAGAGAGAGCAATAACAAACAATTATACAGAGAGAGATAGCAATAACAAACAATTACTGAGAGAGAGCAATAACAAACAATTACAGAAAGAGAGTGTAATAAAAAACAATTACACAGAAAGGGCAATAATTAACAATTATACAGAGAGGGAGCAATAACAAACAATTACACACAGAGTGAGAGAGCATTAACAAACAATTAGAAAGAAAGAGAGGGCAATAACAAACGATTACAGAGAGAGAGCGATAACTAACAATTATACAGAGAGGGAGCAACAACTAACAAGTACAGAGAGATAGAGAGAGCAATGACAAACAAGAGAGAGAAAGCAATCGCAATGAGAGAGACAGCAATAGCAAACAATTATTCAGTGAGAGAGCAATGAAATTACAGGGAAAGGGAGCAATAACAAACAGTTTCCGAGAGAGAAAGAGCAATAACAAACAATTACAGAGAGCGAGAGCAATAACAAACAATTACAGAGAAGAGTGAGAGCAATAACAAACAATTTAAGAGAGAGAATGCAATAACAAACAATTACAGATTGAGAAAGAGCAATAATAAAGGGGGGAGCTATAACAATTACAGAGAGAGCAATAACAAACAATTACAGTGAGAGAGCAATAACAAACAATTACTGAGATCGAGAGAGAGCGCAATAACAAACAAGTCCAGAGAAGAGTGAGAGCAATAACAAACAAATTAAGAGAGAGAGAGAGCAAGAACTAACAATTACAGAGAGGCATAGAGAGCAATAACAAACAATTAGAGAGAGGGAGCAATAACTAACAATTATGCAGAGAGAGAAAGAGCAATAACAAACATTTATTCAGAAAGAGAGCAATGAAATTACATGGAGAGAGAGCAATAACAAACAATTACGGAGGGAGGGAGAGCAATAACAAAATTATAGAGGGAGGGCGAGCAATAACAAGCAATTACAGAGAAGAGTGAGAGCAATAACAATCAATTTAAGAGAGAGAGAGCAAGAACTAACAATTACAGGAAAACAGAGCAATAACAAACAATTAGTGAGAGAGAGACCAATAACAAACAATTACACAGAGAGAGAACAATAATGAACAATTACACAGAGAGAGAGCAATAACTAACAATTATACAGAGAGAGGGAACAACAACTAACAATCAAAGAGAGATAGGGAGAGCAATAACAAACAATTACAGAGAGAGAGAGCAATAACTAACAATTATGCAGAGAGAGAGAGCAATAACAAACATTTATTCAGAGAGAAAGAGCAATGCAATTACATGAAGAGAGAGCAATAACAAACAGTTTCAGAGAGAGAGAGAGAGCAATAACAAACAATTACAGAGGGAAGGAGAGCAATAACAATCAATTTAAGATAGAGAGCAAGATCTAACAATTAGAAGGAGACAGAGCAATAACAAACAATTAGTGAGAGAGAGACCAATAACAAACAATTACACAGAGAGAGAGCAATAACAATCAATTAGAGAGAGAGAGCAATGGCAAACTATAATAGAGTGCAATAACAAACAATTACTGAGAGAGAGCAAAAACAAACAATTGCAGAGAAAGAAAGCAATAACAAACAATTACAGAGAGAGTGTGTAATAAAAACAATTACACAGAAAGGGCAATAATTAACAATTATACAGAGAGAGAGAGCAATAACAAACAATTACACACAGAGTGAGAGAGCAATAACAAACAATTAGAGAAAGAGAGAGGGCAATAACAAACAATTTCAGAGAGAGAGAGCGATAACTAACAATTATACAGAGAGGGAGCACCAACTAACAAGTACAGGGAGATAGTGAGAGCAATAACAAACAAGAGAGAGAAAGCAATCACAATGAGAGAGAGAGTAATAGCAAACAATTATTCAGTGAGAGAGCAATGAAATTACAGGGAGGGGGAGCAATAACAAACAATTAGAGAGCGAGAGCAATAACAAACAATTACAGATAGAAGGAGAGCAATAACAAACAATTACAGAGAAGAGTGAGAGCAATAACAAACAATTTAAGAGAGAGAGTGCAATAACAAACAATTACAGATTGAGAAAGAGCAATAATAAAGGGGGGAGCTATAACAATTACAGAAAGAGCAATAACAAACAATTACAGAGAGAGAGAGCAACAACAAACAATTACAGTGAGAGAGCAATAACAAACAATTACCGAGATCGAGAGAGAGTGCAATAACAAACAAACACAGAGAAGAGTGAGAGCAATAACAAACAACTTAAGAGAGAGAAAGAGCAAGAACTAACAATTACAGAGAGACATAGAGACCAATAGCAAACAATTACAGAGAGAGGGAGAGTGCAATAACAATTACAGAGAGAGAGCAATAACTAACAATTATACAGAGAGAAAGAGAGAGAAAACAAACAATTACAGAGAGACAGAAAGAGCATAACAAACAATTACAGAGAGCGAGCAATAACAAACTATTAGAGATAGCAATAACAAACAATTAGAGAGAGCAATAACAAACAATTAGAGAGAGCAATAACAAACAATTAGAGAGCAAGAGCAATAACAAACAATTACAGAGAGCAATAACAAACAGTTAGGGAGAGAGTGAGCAATAACAAACAGTTAGAGAGAGAGACCATAAACAATTACAGAGAGAGAGCAATAACTAACAATTAGAGAGACAGAGAGAACAATAACAAACAATTACAGAGAGAGAGAGAGTGAACAATAACAAACAATTACAGAGAGAGAGAGCAATAGCAAACAATTATTCAGAGAGAGAGCAATGAAATTACAGGGAGAGAGAGCAATAACAAACAACTACAGAGAGAGACAGAGTGCAATAACAAACAATTACAGAGAGGGAGCAATAACTAACAATTATACGGAGAGAGAGCAATGAAATTACAAGGAGAGAGAGCAATAACAAACAGTTTCAGAGAGGGAAAGAGCAATAATTATCGAGTGGGAGAGTTATAACAATTACAGAGAGAGTGAGCAATAACAACAATTACAACCAGAGAGAGAGCAATAACAAACAATTACAGAGAGAGAGAGAACAATAACTAACAATTATACGGAGAGAGAAAGAGAAAACAAAGACAGAAACAGAGACAGAAAGAGCATAACAAACAATTACAGAGAGAGAGAGCAATAACAAACAATTAGAGAGAGAATGAGAGCAATAACTAACAATTAGAGAGACAGAGAGAACAATAACAAACAATTACACAGAGAGAGAGTGAACAATAACAAATAATTTCAGCGAGGGAGAGCAACAACAAACAATTACAGAGAGAGTGTGCAATAACAAACAATTACAGAGAGAGAGAGCAATAACTAACAATTATGCGGAGAGAGAGAGCAATGAAATTACAAGGAGAGAGAGCAATAACAAACAGTTTCAGAGAGCAATAACAAACAATTATAGAGTGGGAGAGTTATAATAATTAGAGAGAGAGAGCAATAACAAACAAATACAGAGAGAGAGCAATAACAAACAATTACAGATAGTGAGAGCAATAACAAACAGAGAGAAAGAGAACAATAACAAAATTACAAAGAGAGCAATAACAAACAATTTGAGAGTGAGAACAATAACTAACAATTAGAGAGACAGAGAGAACAATAACAAACAATTACACAGAGATAGAGTGAACAATAACAATTTCAGCGAGAGAGAGCAATAGCAAACAATTATTCAGAGATAGAGCAATGAAATTACAGGGAGAGAGAGCAATAACAACTACAGAGAGAGAGAGTGTGCAATAACAAACAATTACAGAGAGAGGGAGCAATAACTAACAATTATGCGGAGAGAGAGAGCAATGAAATTACAAGGAGAGAGAGCAATGAAATTACAGGGAGAGAGAGCAATGAAATTACAGGGAGAGAGAGCAATGAAATTACAGGGAGAGAGAGCAATGAAATTACAGGGAGAGAGAGCAATGAAATTACAGGGAGAGAGAGCAATAACTAACAATTACAGAGTGACAGAGAGGGCAATAACAAACAAGAGAGAGAGAGAGCAATAACAAACAATTAGAGAGAGAAAGACCAATAGCAAACAATAACAGAGCGAGATAGAGCAATAACAAACAATTACAGAGAGAGCAATAACAAACAGTTAGAGAGAGAGAGAGAGAGAGAAAACACAAACAAGTACAGAGACAGAAAGACCATAACAATTACAGAGAGAGAGCAATAACAAACAATTAAAGAGAGAGTAATAACAAACAGTTCGAGAGAGAGAGAGAGCAATAACAAACAATTACCGAGAGAGCAATAACAAACAGTTAGAGAGAGAGAGAAAACACAAACGAGTACAGAGAAACAGAAAGAGCATAACAAACAATTACAGAGGGAGAGAGAGCAATAACAAACAATTACAGAGAGAGAGCGCAATAACAAACAATTACAGAGAGAGAGGTCAATAACTAACAATTATACAGAGAGAGAGCAAAAACTAACAATTATACAGAGGAGAGAGAGCAACAACAAACAATTACAGAGAGACAGAGAGAGCAATAACAAACAAGAGAGAGAGAAAGCAATCACAAACAATTACAGAGGAAGCAAAGCAATAATTAACAATTACAGAGCGAGGGTGAATAGTAACAAACAATTACAGAGAAGAGAGAGCAATAATAAACAATTACAAAGAGAGAGAGAACAATAACAAACAATTACAGAGGAAGCAGAGCAATAACTATCAATTACAGAGGGAGGGAGAGCAATTACAAACAATTACAGAGAAGAGAGAGCAATAACAAACAATTTGAGAGAGAGTGAGAGCAATAACTAACAATTAGAGAGACAGAGAGAACAATAACAAACAATTACACAGAGAAGAGAGAACAATAACAAACAATTACACAGAGAGAGAGTGAACAATAACAATTTCAGCGAGAGAGAGCAATAGCAAACAATTATTGAGAGAGAGAGAGCAATGAAATTACAGGGAGAGAGAGCAATGAAATTACAAGGAGAGAGAGCAATAACAAACAACTACAGAGAGAGAGAGTGCATTAACAAACAATTACAGAGAGAGGGAGCAATAACTAACAACTATGCGGAGAGAGAGCAATGAAATTACAAGGAGAGAGAGCAATAACAAACAGTTTCAGAAAGGGAAAGAGCAATAATTATAGAGTGGGAGAGTTATAATAATTACAGAGAGAGTGAGCAATAACAACAATTACAGACAGAGAGAGAGCAATAATAAACAATTACACAGAGAGAGAGAGAGAGCAATGACAAACAATTAGAGAGAGAGAGAGAGCAATAACTAACAATTATTCAGAGAGAGAGAGAGAGAGAGAAACAAATTACAGAGAGACAGAAAGAGCATAACAAACAATTACAGAGAGAGAGCACAATAAAAACAATTACACACAGAGAGAGAGCAATAACAAACAATTAGAGAGAGAGAGTGCAACACAACCAATTACAGAGAGAGCAATAACAAACAATTACACAGAGAGAGAGAGCAATAATAAACATTTACGGAGGAGAAGGCAAAAACAATTACAGAGAGAGGGAGAACAATAACAAACAATTTGAGAGAGAGGGAGAGCAATAACTAACAATTACAGAGAGAAAGAGAGGACAATAACAAACAAGAGACAGAGAGCAATAACAAATATTTAGAGAGAGAGACACCAATAACAAACAATTACAGAGTGAGAAAGAGCAATAACAAAGAATAATAAAGGGAGGAGCTATAACAATTACAGAGAGTGCAATAACAAACAATTACAGAGAGAGAGCAATAACAAACAATTACAGAGAGAGGGAATGCAATAACAAATAATTACAGAGAAGAATGAGCGCAATAACAAACAATTACAGAGAAGAGTGAGAGCAATAACTAACAATTATACAGAGAGAGACAGAGAAAAAAACAAATTACAGAGAGGCAGAAAGAGCATAACAAACAATTACCGAGAGAGAGCAATAACAATTATAGAGAGAGAGAGCAATAACAATTAAGAGAGAGCAATAAGAAACAGTTAGAGAGGGAGAGCTATAACAAACAATTAGAGAGAGAGCAATAACAAACAGTTAAAGAGAGGGAGCAATAACAAACAGAGAGGGGGAGCAATAACAAACAGTTAGAGAGAGGGAGCAATAACAAACATTTACAGAGAGAGTGCAATTAGAAACAATTACACACAGAGAGCAATAACTAACAATTATACAGAGAGAGAGAGAGAGCAATAACAAACAATTACACAGAGAGAGAGTGAACAATAACAAACAATTTCAGCGAGAGAGCAATAACAATTATATATATAGAGAGCAATAACAAATAATTACAGAGGAAGCAGAGCAATAACTATCAATTACAGAGAGAGGGAGAGCAATAACAAACAATTACAGAGAGAGAAAGAGCAATAGCAAACAATTACAGAGGAGAGTGAGAGCAATAACAAACAATTACAGACAGAGAAAGAGCAATAACAAGTGATTATAGAGAGAGAGCAATAAATAACAATTATACAGAGAGGGAGCAACAACTAACAATTACAGAGAGACAGAGAGAGCATTAACAAACAAGAGAGAGAAAGCAATCAAAAACAATCAGAGAGAGAGAGCAATAACAAACAATTGCAGGGAGAAGTAGAGTAATAACTAACAATTATGCAAAGAAAGAGAGAGAGAGAGCAATAACAGATGAGGGAGAGAGAGAGAGCAATAACGAAAAATTAGAGAGAAAGAGAGCAGTAACTAATAATTACATGGAGAGAGAGCACAATAACATTCAATTACAGAGAGAGAGAGCAATAACAAACAATTACAGAGAGAAGGAGAGCAATAGCAAACAATTACAGAGAAGAGTGAGAGCAATAACAAACAATTTGAGAGGGAGTGAGAGGCATAACTAACAATTAGCGAGAGAGAGAGAGCAACGACAAGAGAGAGAGCAATAACAAACAATGAGAAAGAGAGAAAATAAATAATTACAGGGAGAGAGAAAAATAACAAATAATTACAGTGAGAGAGAGCAATAACAAACAATTATTCAGAGAGAGGAATAAAATTACAGGGAGAGAGAGAGCAATGACAAACAGTTTCAGAGAGAGAAAGAGCAATAACAAACAATGACAGAGAGAGAGAGAGAGCAATAACAAATTATTACAGAGAGAGAGAGCAATAACAAACTATTATATAGAGAGAGCAATAAGAAACTACTACAGAGGGAAGAAGACCAATATCAAACAATTACTGAAGGTGGGAGAGCAATAAAAACAATTACACAGAGAGAGAGAGCAATAATTAACAATCACAGAGAGAGAGAGCAATAACTAACAATTATACGCAGAGAGAGAGACGAAGAACAAACAATTGCAGAGAGAGCGCAATGAAATTACAGGGAGCAATACCAAACAATTACAGAGGGAGGGCGAGCAATTATAGAGGGGTAGAGCAATAACAATTACAGAGAGAGAGCGCAATAACAAATGATTAGTGAGAGCGCAATAACAAACAATTACAGTGAGAGCGCAATAACAAACAATTACAGAGAAGAGTCAGAGTAATAACAAACAATTTGAGAGGGAGTGAGAGGCATAACTAACAATTAGCGAGAGAGAGAGAGAGCAATGACAAACAAGAGAGAGAGTAATAACAAACAATGAGAAAGAGAGAAAATAAACAATTACAGAGAGAGAGAAAAATAACAAATAATTACAGCGAGAGAGAGCAATGACAAACAAGAGAGAGAGCAATAACAAACAATGAGAAAGAGAGAAAATAAACAATTACAGGGAGAGAGAAAAATAACAAATAATTACAGCGAGAGAGAGCAATAACAAACAATTATTCAGAGAGAGGAATAAAATTACAGGGAGAGAGAGAGCAATGACAAACAGTTTCAGAGAGAGAAAGAGCAATAACAAACTATGACAGAGAGAGAGAGAGAGCAATAACAAATTATTACAGAGAGAGAGCAATAACAAACTATTACAGAGAGAGAGAGCAATAACAAACTATATATATAGAGAGAGCAATAACAAACTACTACAGAGGGAAGAAGAGCAATATCAAACAATTACTGAAGGTGGGAGAGCAATAAAAACAATTACACAGAGAGAGAGAGCAATAATTAACAATCACAGAGAGAGAGCAATAACTAACAATTATACACAGAGAGAGAGACGAAGAACAAACAATTGCAGAGAGAGCGCAATGAAATTACAGGGAGCAATACCAAACAATTACAGAGGGAGGGCGAGCAATTATAGAGGGGTAGAGCAATAACAATTACAGAGAGAGAGCGCAATAACAAACGATTAGTGAGAGCGCAATAACAAACAATTACAGTGAGAGCGCAATAACAAACAATTACAGAGAAGAGTGAGAGTAATAACAAACAATTTGAGAGGGAGTGAGAGGCATAACTAACAATTAGCGAGAGAGAGAGCAATGACAAACAAGAGAGAGAGCAATAACAAACAATGAGAAAGAGAGAAAATAAACAATTACAGAGAGAGAGAAAAATAACAAATAAGTACAGCGAGAGAGAGCAATGACAAACAATTGTTCAGAGAGAGAGAGCAATGAAATTACAGGGAGACAGAGCAATGACAAACAGTTTCAGAGAGAGAAAGAGTAATAACAAATAGTCAGAGTAGGAGCACTATAACAATTACAGAGAGAGAGAGAGCAATAACAAACAATTACAGAGAGACAGAGAGAGCAATAACAAACAAGAGAGAGAGAAAGCAATCACAAACAATTACAGAGGAAGCAAAGCAATAATTAACAATTACAGAGCGAGGGCGAATAGTAACAAACAATTACAGAGAAGAGAGAGCAATAATAAACAATTACAAAGAGAGAGAGAACAATAACAAACAATTACAGAGGAAGCAGAGCAATAACTATCAATTACAGAGGGAGGGAGAGCAATTACAAACAATTACAGAGAAGAGAGAGCAATAACAAACTATTATATAGAGAGAGCAATAACAAACTACTACAGAGGGTGGAAGAGCAATATCAAACAATTACAGAAGGTAGGAGAGCAATATAAACAATTACACAGAGTGAGAGAGAGTAAAAATTAACAATTACAGAGAGAGAGAGAGCAACAACTAACAATTATGCAGAGGAAGAGAAGAGATCGATAACAAACAATTACAGAGAGAGCGCAATGAAATTACAGGGAGCAATAACAAACAATTACAGAGAGACAGAGAGCAATATCAAACAATTACAGAGGGAGGGCAAGCAATTATAGAGGGGTAGAGCAATAACAATTACAGAGAGAGCAATATCAAACAATTACAGAGAGAAAGCGCAATAACAAACAATTACAGTGAGAGCGCAATAACAAACCATTACAGTGAGAGCGCAATAACAAACAATTACAGTGAGAGAGAGAGAGAGAGAGCAATAACAAACAATTACAGAGAAGAGTGAGGGCAATCACAAACAATTACAGAGAGAGAGAAATAACAAATAATTACATAGAGAGAGCAATAACAAACAATTAGAGAGGGAAGGAAAGCAAGAACAAAATTACAGAGGGAAGGCGAGCCATAACAAACAATTTAAGAGAGTGAGAGCAATAACAAACAATGAGAGAGAGAAAGCAATTACAAACAATGAGAGAGAGAGCAGTAACAAACAATTACAGAGGGACAGCAATAACAAACAACTACAGAGAAGAGTGAGAGCAATAACAAACAATTTGAGAGAGCAAGAATGAACAATTAAAGGGAGAGAGATAGAGCAATAACAAACAATTACAGAGAGAGAGCAATAACAAACAATTACAAAGAGAGCAAACACAAACAATTACAGAGAGAGATCAATAACTAACAATTATACAGACAGACAGATAGAGCAATAACAAACAAGAGAGAGAAAGCAATTACAAGCAATGAGAGAGAGAGAGCAGTAACAAACAATTACAGAGAGGGAGAGCAATAACAAACAACTACAGAGAAGAGTGAGAGCAATCACAAACAATTACAGGGAGAGAGTGAGAGCAATAACTAAAAATTACAGAGAGACAGAACAATAACAAACAATTAGAGAGGTAGAGAGCAATAACAAACAATTACAGAGAGAGAGCAACAACAAACAATTACACAGAGAGAGCAATAACAAAATTATAGAGGGAGGGCGAGCAATAACAAACAATTACATAGAAGCATGAGAGCAATAACAAACAATTTGAGAGAGCAAGAATGAACAATTAAAGGGAGCGAGATAGAGCAATAACAAACAATTACTGAGAGAGAGCGAGAGCAATAACAAAAAGTTAGAGAGTGAAAGAGCAATAATAAACAATTATGGAGGAGGAGACTTATAACAATTACAGAGAGCAAAATGCAACAATTACAGAGAGGGCAATAATTAACAATTACAGAGAGAGCAATAATTAACAATTACAGAGAGAGAGCAATAACTAACAATTACAGAGAGAGTGAGAAATAACTAACAATTACAGAGAGAGAGAGCAATAACAAACAATTACAGAGAGAGAGAGCAATAACAAACAATTACAGAGAGAGAGCAATAACAGCCAATTACACAGAGAGAGAGAGCAATAACAAACAAGTACAGAGAGTGAGAGCAATTACTAACAAGTAAACAGAGAGAGCAATAATAAACAATTACAGAGAGAGTGCAATAACAAACAATTACACAGAGAGAGCAATAACAACCAATTACAGAGAAGAGTGAGAGCAATAACAAACAATTTGAGAGGGAGTGAGAGCCATAACTAAAAATTACCGAGACAGAGAGAGCAATAACAAAGAGAGATTCAACAATAACAAACAATTACAGAGAGAGAGAGAGAGCAATAACAAACAATTACAGTGAGAGAAAGCAAGAACAAACAATTATTCAGAGAGAGCAATGAAATTACAGGGAAAGAGAGCAATGACAAACAGTTTCAGAGAGAGAAAGAGCAAAAACAAAAAATTATAGAGTGGGAGCATTATAACAATTACAGAGATAGAGCAATAACAAACAGGGAGAGGGCAGCAACAAACTATTACAGAGATAGAGCAATAACAAACCACTACAGAGGGAGGAAGAGCAATATCAAACAATTACAGAGGTGGGAGAGCAATAAAATCAATTACACAGAGAGAGGGAGCAGTAATAAACATTTACAGAGGAGAGCTATAACAAAGAATTACAGAGAGAGAGTGCAATAACAAACAATTTGAGAGAGAGAGCAAGAAAAAACAATTACCGAGAGAGAGAGAGAGAGAGAGCAATAATTAACATTTACAGAGAGAGAGAGAGCAATAACTAACAATTATGCAGAGGGAGAGAAGAGAACAATAACAAACAATTATTCAGAGAGAGAGCAATGAAATTACAGGGAGAGAGAGCAATGAAATTACAGGGAGCAATAGCAGCAATTACAGAGAGACAGAGAGCAATAACGAACAATTACAGAGGGAGGGCGAGCAATTATAGAGGTGTAGAGCTATAACAATTACAGAAAGCAATAACAAACAATTACAGAGATGGAGAAATAACAAACAATTACAGAGAGAACAATAACAAACAATTAGAGAGAGAGAGGAATAACAAACAATTAGAGCAAGAGGAATAACAAACAATTAGAGAGAGAATAACAAACAATTAGAGAGAGAACAATAACAAACAATTAGAGAGAGAACAATAACAAACAGAGAGAGAGAAGTAACAAACAATTGGAGAGAGAGAGAGAGCAATAATAAACATTTAGAGAGAGAGAGAGAGCAATAACAATTACAGAGAGAGCAATAACAAACAATTACAGAAAGAGAGAGAGCAATAACAAACAATTACAGATAGAGCAATTACAAACAATTACAGAGAGATAGAGCAATAACAATTACAGAGAGAGAGCGAGAGCAATAACAAAAAATTAGGGAGTGAAAGAGCAATAATAAACAATTATAGAGGAGGAGACCTATAACAATTACAGAGAGCAAAATGAAAGAATTACAGAGAGGGCAATAAATAACAATTACAGAGCGAGCAATAATTAACAATTACAGAGAGAGTGAGAAATAACTAACGATTACAGAGAACGAGAAAGAGAGAGTGTAATAATTAACAATTACAGAGAGAGAGAGAGCAATAACTAACAATTATGCAGAGGGAGAGAAGAGAACAATAAACATTTATTTAGAGAGAGATCAATGAAATTACAGGGAGAGAGAGCAATGAAATTACAGGGAGCAATAACAAACAATTACAGAGGGAGTGCGAGCAATTATAGAGGTGTAGAGCTATAACAATTACAGAGAGCAATAACAAACAATTACAGAGATGGAGAAATAACAAACAATTACAGAGAGAACAATAACAAACAATTAGAGAGGAATAACAAACAATTAGAGAGAGAGGAATAACAAACAATTACAGAGAGAGAGAGAGCAATAACAAACAATTACAGAGAGAGCAATAACAAACAATTACAGAGAGAGAGCAATAACAAACAATCACAGAGAGAGAGCAATAATTAACAATTATGCAGAGGAGAGAAGAGAATAATAACAAACAATTATTCAGAGAGAGAGCAATGAAATTATAGGGAGAGCAATGAAATTACAGGCAGCAATAACAAACAATTAGAGAGAGCAAGAACAAACAATTTGAGAGTGAGAGCAATAACAAACAATTACAGAGAGACAGAGAACAATAACAAACAATTAGAGAGGAAGAGAACAATAACAAACAATTACACAGAGAGAGAGCAAGAATGAACAATTAAAGGGAGACAGATAGAGCAATAGCAAACAATTACAGAGAGAGCAAGAACAATAACAAAAATAGAGTGAAAGAGCAATAATAAACAATTATAGAGGAGGAGACCTATAACAATTACAGAAAGCAAAATGAAACAATTATAGAGAGAGCAAGAACAAACAATTAGAGCGAGAGAGAGAGTAATAATTAACAATTACAAAAAGAGAGAGAGCAAGCAATAACTAACAATTATACACAAAGAGAGAGAGCAATAACAAACAATTAGGCAGAGGGAGAGAAGAGAACAATAAACAATTATTCAGAGAGAGAGCAATGAAATTACAGGGAGAGAGAGCAGTGAAATTACAGGGAGAGAGAACAATGAAATTACAGGGAGCAATAACAAACAATTAGAGAGGGAGGGTGAGCAATTACAGAGGGTTAGAGCTATAACAATTAGAGAGAGCAATAACAAACAATTACAGAGAGAGAGTGCAATAAGAAACAATTACAGTGATAGCAATAACAAACAATTACAGTGATAGAAATAACAAACAATTACAGTGAGAGCGCAATAACAAACAATTACAGAGAGAGAGCATAACAAACAATTACAGAGAGAGTGCAATAACAATGAAAGAGAGAGAAATAACAAACAATTAGAGAGAGAGAGAGCAATAACAAAATTATAGAGGGAGGGCGAGCAATAACAAACAATTACATCGAAGCGTGAGAGCAATAACAAACAATTTAAGAGAGAGCAAGAACGAACAATTACAGAGAGAGCGAGAGCAATAACAAAAAATTAGAGTGAAAGAGCAATAATAAACAATTACAGAGAGAGCAGTAACAAACAATTACAGAGAGAGAGCAATAACAAGCAATTACAGAGAGAGCAATAACAAACAATGAGAGCAATAACAAACAATTAGAGAGAGAGCAATAACAAACAACTGCAGAGAAGAGTGAGAGCAATCACAAACAGTTTGACAGAGAGTGAAAGCAATAACTAGCAATTACAGAGAGACAGAGAACAATAACAAACAATTATTCAGAGAGAGAGCAATGAAATTACAGGGAGAGAGAGCAATGAAATTACAGGGAGAGAGAGCAATGAAATTACAGGGAGCAATAACAAACAATTATAGACAGTGAATAATAACAAACAATTAAAGAGAGAGAGCAGAATTAGAGGGAGAGAGAGAGCAATAACAAACAATTACAGACAGAGAGCAATCACAAACAATTACAGAGAGAGAGAGCAATAACAAACAAGAGAGAGAAAGCAATTACAAGCAATGAGAGAGAGAGAGCAGTAACAAACAATTACAGAGAGGGAGAGCAAAAACAACTACAGAGAAGAGTGAGAGCAATCACAAACAATTACAGAGAGAGAGTGAGAGCAATAACTAAAAATTACAGAGTGACAGAACAAAATTATAGAGGGAGGGCGAGCAATAACAAACAATTACATAGAAGCGTGAGAGCAATAACAAACAATTAAGAGAGAGAGCAAGAGCGAACAATTAAAGGGAGAGAGATAGAGCAATAACAAACAATTACTGAGAGAGAGCGAGAGCAATAACAAAAAAAATTAGAGAGTGAAAGAGCAATAATAAACAATTATGGAGGAGGAGACTTATAACAATTACAGAGAGCAAAATGAAACAATTACAGAGAGGGCAATAATTAACAATTACAGAGAGAGCAATAATTAACAATTACAGAGAGAGAGCAATAACTAACAATTACAGAGAGAGTGAGAAATAACTAACAATTACAGAGAGAGAGCAATAACAAACAATTACAGAGAGAGAGCAATAACAGCCAATTACACAGAGAGAGAGAGCAATAACAAACAAGTACAGAGAGTGAGAGCAATAACTAACAAGTAAACAGAGAGAGCAATAATAAACAATTACAGAGAGAGAGAGTGCAATAACAAACAATTACACAGAGAGAGCAATAACAACCAATTACAGAGAAGAGTGAGAGCAATAACAAACAATTTGAGAGGGAGTGAGAGCCATAACTAAAAATTACCGAGAGACAGAGAGAGCAATAACAAAGAGAGATTCAACAATAACAAACAATTACAGAGAGAGAGAGCAATAACAAACAATTACAGTGAGAGAAAGCAAGAACAAACAATTATTCAGAGAGAGCAATGAAATTACAGGGAGAGAGAGCAATGAAATTACAGGGAGCAATAGCAGCAATTGCAGAGAGACAGAGAGCAATAACAAACAATTACAGAGGGAGGGCGAGCATTTATAGAGGTGTAGAGCTATAACAATTACAGAGAGCAATAACAAACAATTACAGAGATGGAGAAATAACAAACAATTAGACAGAGAACAATAACAAACAATTAGAGAGAGAAGAATAACAAACAATTAGAGAGAGAATAACAAACAATTAGAGAGAGAACAATAGCAAACAATTAGAGAGAGAACAATAACAAACAATTTGAGAGAGAGGAATAACAAACAATCAGAGAGAGAGAAGTAACAAACAATTGGAGAGAGAGAGAGCAATAATAAACGTTTAGAGAGAGAGAGAGAGAGCAATAACAAATACAGAGAGAGCAATAACAAACAATTACAGAAAGAGAGAGAGCAATAACAAACAATTACAGATAGAGCAATTACAAACAATTACAGAGAGAGAGCAATAACTAACAATTATGCAGAGGGAGAGAAGAGAACAATAACAAACAATTATTCAGAGAGAGAGCGATGAAATTGTAGGGAGAGAGAGCAATGAAATTACAGGGAGCAATAACAAACAATTACAGAGAGACAGAGAACAATAACAAACAATTAGAGAGGAAGAGAACAATAACAAAATTATAGAGGGAGGGCGAGCAATAACAAACAATTACATAGAAGCGTGAGAGCAATAACAAACAATTTGAGAGAGCAAGAATGAACAATTAGAGGGAGAGAGATAGAGCAATAACAAACAATTACAGAGAGAGAGCAATAACAAACAATTACAAAAAGAGCAAACACAAACAATTACAGAGAGAGATCAATAACTAACAATTATACAGACAGACAGATAGAGCAGTAACAAACAAGAGAGAGAAAGCAATTACAAGCAATGAGAGAGAGAGAGCAGTAACAAACAATTACAGAGAGGGAGAGCAATAACAAACAACTACAGAGAAGAGTGAGAGCAATCACAACCAATTACAGGGAGAGAGTGAGAGCAATAACTAAAAATTACAGAGAGACAGAACAATAACAAACAATTAGAGAGGAAGAGAGCAATAACAAACAATTACAGAGAGAGAGAGAGCAATAACAAAATTATAGAGGGAGGGCGAGCAATAACAAACAATTACATAGAAGCGTGAGAGCAATAACAAACAATTTGAGAGAGCAAGAATGAACAATTAAAGGGAGAGAGATAGAGCAATAACTAACAATTACAGAGAGAGTGAGAAATAACTAACAATTACAGAGAGAGAGAGCAATAACAAACAATTACATAGAAGCGTGAGAGCAATAACAAACAATTTGAGAGAGCAAGAATGAACAATTAAAGGGAGAGAGATAGAGCAATAACAAACAATTACTGAGAGAGAGCGAGAGCAATAACAAAAAATTAGAGAGTGAAAGAGCAATAATAAACAATTATAGAGGAGGAGACCTATAACAATTACAGAGAGCAAAATGAAACAATTACAGAGAGGGCAATAATTAACAATTACAGAGAGAGCAATAATTAACAATTTCAGAGAGAGAGCAATATCTAACAATTACAGAGAGAGTGAGAAACAACTAACAATTACAGAGAGAGAGAGCAATAACAAACAATTACAGAGAGAGAGCAATAACAGCCAATTACACACAGAGAGAGCAATAACAAACAAGTACAGAGAGTGAGAGCAATAACTAACAAGTAAACAGAGAGAGCAATAATAAACAATTACAGAGAAGAGTGAGAGCAATAACAAACAATTTGAGAGGGAGTGAGAGCCATAACTAAAAATTACCGAGAGACAGAGAGAGCAATAACAAAGAGAGATTCAACAATAACAAACAATTACAGAGAGAGAGAGCAATAACAAACAATTACAGTGAGAGAAAGCAAGAACAAACAATTATTCAGAGAGAGCAATGAAATTACAGGGAGAGAGAGCAATGACAAACAGTTTCAGAGAGAGAAAGAGCAAAAACAAACAATTATAGAGTGGGAGCATTATAACAATTACAGAGACAGAGCAATAACAAACAGGGAGAGGGCAGCAACAAACTATTACAGAGATAGAGCAATAACAAACCACTACAGAGGGAGGAAGAGCAATATCAAACAATTACAGAGGTGGGAGAGCAATAAAATCAATTACACAGAGAGAGAGGGCAGTAATAAACATTTACAGAGGAGAGCTATAACAAAGAATTGCAGAGAGTGCAATAACAAACAATTTGAGAGAGAGAGCAAGAAAAAACAATTACCGAGAGAGAGAGAGAGAGAGCAATAATTAACATTTACAGAGAGAGAGAGAGCAATAACTAACAATTATACACAGAGAGCAAGAACAAACAATTTGAGAGAGAGGAATAACAAACAATCAGAGAGAGAGAAGTAACAAACAATTGGAGAGAGAGAGAGAGAGAGCAATAATAAACGTTTAGAGAGAGAGAGAGCAATAACAATTACAGAGAGAGCAATAACAAACAATTACAGAAAGAGAGACAGCAATAACAAACAATTACAGATAGAGCAATTACAAACAATTACAGAGAGAGAAATCAATAACAAACAATTACAGAGAGAGAGAGCAATAACTAACAATTATGCAGAGGGAGAGAAGAGAACAATAACAAACAATTATTCAGAGAGAGAGCAATGAAATTGTAGGGAGAGAGAGCAATGAAATTACAGGGAGCAATAACAAACAATTACAGAGAGACAGAGAACAATAACAAACAATTAGAGAGGAAGAGAACAATAACAAACAATTACACAGAGAGAGAGCAAGAACGAACAATTAAAGGGAGACAGATAGAGCAATAACAAACAATTACAGAGAGAGAGCGAGAACAATAACAAAAAATAGAGTGAAAGAGCAATAATAAACAATTATAGAGGAGGAGACCTATAACAATTACAGAAAGCAAAATGAAACAATCATAGAGAGAATAAGAACAAACAATTACAGAGAGAGAGAGTGATAATTAATTACAGAAAGAGAGAGAGAGAGCAATAACTAACAATTATACACAAAGAGAGAGAGCAATAACAAACAATTAGGCAGAGGGAGAGAAGAGAACAATAAACAATTATTCAGAGAGAGAGCAATGAAATTACAGGGAGAGAGAGCAGTGAAATTACAGGGAGAGAGAGCAGTGAAATTACAGGGAGAGAGAACAATGAAATTACAGGGAGCAATAACAAACAATTACAGAGAGACAGAGAGCAATAACAAACAATAAGAGAGGGAGGGTGAGCAATTACAGAGGGTTAGAGCTATAACAATTACAGAGAGCAATAACAAACAATTACAGAGAGAGAGAGTGAAATAAGAAACAATTACAGTGATAGCAATAACAAACAATTACAGTGATAGCAATAACAAACAATTACAGTGAGAGCGCAATAACAAACAATTACAGAGAGAGAGCATAACAAACAATTACAGAGAGAGTGCAATAACAATGAAAGAGAGAGAAATAACAAACAATTAGAGAGAGAGAGCAATAACAAACAATTAGAGAGAGAGAGAGAAATAACAAACAATTAGAGAGAGAGAGAGAAATAACAAACAATTAGAGAGAGAGAGAGAAATAACAAACAATTAGAGAGAGAGAGCAATAACAAACAATTACAGAGAGAGAGCAATAACAAAATTATAGAGCGAGGGCGAGCAATAACAAACAATTACATCGAAGCGTGAGAGCAATAACAAACAATTTAAGAGAGAGCAAGAACGAACAATTACAGAGAGAGCGAGAGCAATAACAAAAAATTAGAGTGAAAGAGCAATAATAAACAATTACAGAGAGAGCAGTAACAAACAATTACAGAGAGAGAGCAATAACAAGCAATTACAGAGAGAGCAATAACAAACAATTAAAGAGAGAGCAATAACAAACAATGAGAGCAATAACAAACAATGAGAGCAATAACAAACAATTAGAGAGAGAGCAATAACAAACAACTACAGAGAAGAGTGAGAGCAATCACAAACAGTTTGACAGAGAGTGAAAGCAATAACTAGCAATTACAGAGAGACAGAGAACAATAACAAACAATTATTCAGAGAGAGAGCAATGAAATTACAGGGAGAGAGAGCAATGAAATTACAGGGGGAGAGAGCAATGAAATTACAGGGGGAGAGAGCAATGAAATTATAGGGAGAGAGAGCAATGAAATTACAGGGAGAGAGAGCAATGAAATTACAGGGAGAGAGAGCAATGAAATTACAGGGAGCAATAACAAACAATTATAGACAGTGAATAATAACAAACAATTAAAGAGAGAGAGAGAGCAGAATTAGAGGGAAAGAGAGAGCAATAACAAACAATTACAGAGAGCAATCACAAACAATTACAGAGAGAGAGAGCAATAACAAACAAGAGAGAGAAAGCAATTACAAGCAATGAGAGAGAGAGAGCAGTAACAAACAATTACAGAGAGGGAGAGCAAAAACAACTACAGAGAAGAGTGAGAGCAATCACAAACAATTACAGAGCGAGAGTGAGAGCAATAACTAAAAATTACAGAGAGACAGAACAAAATTATAGAGGGAGGGCGAGCAATAACAAACAATTACATAGAAGCGTGAGAGCAATAACAAACAATTAAGAGAGAGAGCAAGAGCGAACAATTAAAGGGAGAGAGATAGAGCAATAACAAACAATTACTGAGAGAGAGCGAGAGCAATAACAAAAAAATTAGAGAGTGAAAGAGCAATAATAAACAATTATGGAGGAGGAGACTTATAACAATTACAGAGAGCAAAATGAAACAATTACAGAGAGGGCAATAATTAACAATTACAGAGAGAGCAATAATTAACAATTACAGAGAGAGAGCAATAACTAACAATTACAGAGAGAGTGAGAAATAACTAACAATTACAGAGAGAGAGAGCAATAACAAACAATTACAAGGAGAGAGCAATAACAGCCAATTACACACAGAGAGAGAGCAATAACAAACAAGTACAGAGAGTGAGAGCAATAACTAACAAGTAAACAGAGAGAGCAATAATAAACAATTACAGAGAGAGAGAGTGCAATAACAAACAATTACACAGAGAGAGCAATAACAACCAATTACAGAGAAGAGTGAGAGCAATAACAAACAATTTGAGAGGGAGTGAGAGCCATAACTAAAAATTACCGAGAGACAGAGAGAGCAATAACAAAGAGAGATTCAACAATAACAAACAATTACAGAGAGAGAGAGAGCAATAACAAACAATTACAGAATTACAGTGAGAGAAAGCAAGAACAAACAATTATTCAGAGAGAGCAATGAAATTACAGGGAGAGAGAGCAATGAAATTACAGGGAGCAATAGCAGCAATTGTAGAGAGACAGAGAGCAATAACAAACAATTACAGAGGGAGGGCGAGCAATTATAGAGGTGTAGAGCTATAACAATTACAGAGAGCAATAACAAATAATTACAGAGATGGAGAAATAACAAACAATTAGACAGAGAACAATAACAAACAATTAGAGAGAGAGGAATAACAAACAATTAGAGCTAGAGGAATAACAAACAATTAGAGAGAGAATAACAAACAATTAGAGAGAGAACAATAGCAAACAATTAGAGAGAGAACAATAACAAACAATTTGAGAGAGAGGAATAACAAACAATCAGAGAGAGAGAAGTAACAAACAATTGGAGAGAGAGAGAGCAATAATAAACGTTTAGAGAGAGAGAGTGAGCAATAACAATTACAGAGAGAGCAATAACAAACAATTACAGAAAGAGAGAGAGCAATAACAAACAATTACAGATAGAGCAATTACAAACAATTACAGAGAGATCAATAACAAACAATTACAGAGAGCAATAACTAACAATTATGCAGAGGGAGAGAAGAGAACAATAACAAACAATTATTCAGAGAGAGCAATGAAATTGTAGGGAGAGAGAGCAATGAAATTACAGGGAGCAATAACAAACAATTACAGAGAGACAGAGAACAATAACAAACAATTAGAGAGGAAGGGAACAATAACAAAATTATAGAGGGAGGGCGAGCAATAACAAACAATTACAAAGAAGCGTGACAGCAATAACAAACAATTTGAGAGAGCAAGAATGAACAATTAGAGGGAGAGAGATAGAGCAATAACAAACAATTACAGAGAGCGAGCAATAACAAACAATTATAAAGAGAGCAAACACAAACAATTACAGAGAGAGATTAATAACTAACAATTATACAGACAGACAGATAGAGCAATAACAAACAAGAGAGAGAAAGCAATTACAAGCAATGAGAGAGAGAGAGAGCAGTAACAAACAATTACAGAGAGGGAGAGCAATAACAAACAACTACAGAGAAGAGTGAGAGCAATCTCAACCAATTACAGGGAGAGAGTGAGAGCAATAACTAAAAATTACAGACAGACAGAACAATAACAAACAATTAGAGAGGAAGAGAGCAATAACAAACAATTACAGAGAGAGAGCAACAACAAACAATTACACAGAGAGAGAGAGAGCAATAACAAAATTATAGAGGGAGGGCAAGCAATAACAAACAATTACATAGAAGCGTGAGAGCAATAACAAACAATTTGAGAGAGCAAGAATGAACAATTAAAGGGAGAGAGATAGAGCAATAACAAACAATTACTGAGAGAGAGCGAGAGCAATAACAAAAAATTAGAGAGTGAAAGAGCAATAATAAACAATTATGGAGGAGGAGACCTATAACAATTACAGAGAGCAAAATGAAACAATTACAGAGAGGGCAATTATTAACAATTACAGAGAGAGCAATAATTAACAATTTCAGAGAGAGAGCAATAACTAACAATTACAGAGAGAGTGAGAAACAACTAACAATTACAGAGAGAGAGAGCAATAACAAACAATTACAGAGAGAGCAATAACAGCCAATTACACAGAGAGAGAGCAATAACAAACAAGTACAGAGAGTGAGAGCAATAACTAACAAGTAAACAGAGAGACCAATAATAAACAATTTGAGATGGAGTGAGAGCCATAACTAAAAATTACCGAGAGACAGAGAGAGCAATAACAAAGAGAGATTCAACAATAACAAACAATTACAGAGAGAGAGAGCAATAACAAACAATTACAGTGAGAGAAAGCAAGAACAAACAATTATTCAGAGAGAGCAATGAAATTACAGGGAGAGAGAGCAATGACAAACAGTTTCAGAGAGAGAAAGAGCAAAAACAAACAATTATAGAGTGGGAGCATTATAACAATTACAGAGACAGAGCAATAACAAACAGGGAGAGGGCAGCAACAAACTATTACAGAGATAGAGCAATAACAAACCACTACAGAGGGAGGAAGAGCAATATCAAACAATTACAGAGGTGGGAGAGCAATAAAATCAATTACACAGAGAGAGAGGGCAGTAATAAACATTTACAGAGGAGAGCTATAACAAAGAATTGCAGAGAGTGCAATAACAAACAATTTGAGAGAGGGAGCAAGAAAAAACAATTACCGAGAGAGAGAGAGAGAGAGAGCAATAATTAACATTTACAGAGAGAGAGAGAGCAATAACTAACAATTATGCAGAGGGAGAGAAGAGAACAATAACAAACAATTACAGAGAGAGCAATAACAGCCAATTACACAGAGAGAGAGCAATAACAAACAAGTACAGAGAGTGAGAGCAATAACTAACAAGTAAACAGAGAGACCAATAATAAACAATTTGAGATGGAGTGAGAGCCATAACTAAAAATTACCGAGAGACAGAGAGAGCAATAACAAAGAGAGATTCAACAATAACAAACAATTACAGAGAGAGAGAGCAATAACAAACAATTACAGTGAGAGAAAGCAAGAACAAACAATTATTCAGAGAGAGCAATGAAATTACAGGGAGAGAGAGCAATGACAAACAGTTTCAGAGAGAGAAAGAGCAAAAACAAACAATTATAGAGTGGGAGCATTATAACAATTACAGAGACAGAGCAATAACAAACAGGGAGAGGGCAGCAACAAACTATTACAGAGATAGAGCAATAACAAACCACTACAGAGGGAGGAAGAGCAATATCAAACAATTACAGAGGTGGGAGAGCAATAAAATCAATTACACAGAGAGAGAGGGCAGTAATAAACATTTACAGAGGAGAGCTATAACAAAGAATTGCAGAGAGTGCAATAACAAACAATTTGAGAGAGCAAGAAAAAACAATTACCGAGAGAGAGAGAGAGAGCAATAATTAACATTTACAGAGAGAGAGAGAGCAATAACTAACAATTATACACAGAGAGCAAGAACAAACAATTTGAGAGAGAGGAATAACAAACAGAGAGAGAGAAGTAACAAACAATTGGAGAGAGAGAGAGAGAGAGAGAGCAATAATAAACGTTTAGAGAGAGAGAGAGCAATAACAATTACAGAGAGAGCAATAACAAACAATTACAGAAAGAGAGACAGCAATAACAAACAATTACAGATAGAGCAATTACAAACAATTACAGAGAGAGAGATCAATAACAAAAAATTACAGAGAGAGAGAGCAATAACTAACAATTATGCAGAGGGAGAGAAGAGAACAATAACAAACAATTATTCAGAGAGAGAGCAATGAAATTGTAGGGAGAGAGAGCAATGAAATTACAGGGAGCAATAACAAACAATTACAGAGAGACAGAGAACAATAACAAACAATTAGAGAGGAAGAGAACAATAACAAACAATTACACAGAGAGAGAGCAAGAACGAACAATTAAAGGGAGACAGATAGAGCAATAACAAACAATTACAGAGAGAGAGCGAGAACAATAACAAAAAATAGAGTGAAAGAGCAATAATAAACAATTATAGAGGAGGAGACCTATAACAATTACAGAAAGCAAAATGAAACAATTATAGAGAGAGTAAGAACAAACATTTACAGAGAGAGAGAGTAATAATTAATTACAGAAAGAGAGAGAGAGCAATAATTAACAATTATACACAGAGAGAGAGAGCAATAACAAACAATTAGGCAGAGGGAGAGAAGAGAACAATAAACAATTATTCAGAGAGAGAGCAATGAAATTACAGGGAGAGAGAGCAGTGAAATTACAGGGAGAGAGAGCAGTGAAATTACAGGGAGAGAGAACAATGAAATTACAGGGAGCAATAACAAACAATTACAGAGAGACAGAGAGCAATAACAAACAATAAGAGAGGGAGGGTGAGCAATTACAGAGGGTTAGAGCTATAACAATTACAGAGTGCAATAACAAACAATTACAGTGATAGCAATAACAAACAATTACAGTGAGAGCGCAATAACATACAATTACAGAGAGAGCGCAATAACAAACAATTATAGAGAGAGAGCATAACAAACAATTACAGAGAGAGAGCATAACAAACAATTACAGAGAGAGTACAATAACAATGAGAGAGAGAGAGCAATAACAAACAATTAGAGAGAGAGAGCAATAACAAACAATTAGAGAGAGAGAGAGAAATAACAAACAATTAGAGAGAGAACAATAACAAACAATTACAGTGAGAGCAATAACAAGCAATTACAGTGAGAGCAATAACAAGCAATTACAGTGAGAGCAATAACAAGCAATTACAGTGAGAGCGCAATAACAAACAATTACAGTGAGAGTGCAATAACAAACAATGAGAGAGAGAGAAGTAACAAACAATTAGAGAGAGAGAACAATAACAAACAATTAGAGAGAGAGAAATAACAAGCAATTAGAGCGAGAGGAATAACAAACAATTAGAGAGAGAATAACAAACAATTAGAGAGAGAACAGTAACAAACAATTAGAGAGAGAACAATAACAAACAATCAGAGAGAGAGAAGTAACAATCAATTGGAGAGAGAGAGAGAGAGAGAGCAATAATAAACGTTTAGAGAGAGAGAGAGCAATAACAATTACAGAGAGAGCAATAACAAACAATTACAGAAAAAGAGAGAGAACAATAACAAACAATTACAGATAGAGCAATTACAAACAATTACAGAGAGAGAGATCAATAACAAACAATTACAGAGAGAGAGCAATAACTAACAATTATGCAGAGGGAGAGAAGAGAACAATAACAAACAATTATTCAGAGAGAGAGCAATGAAATTGTAGGGAGAGAGAGCAATGAAATTACAGGGAGCAATAACAAACAATTACAGAGAGACAGAGAACAATAACAAACAATTAGAGAGGAAGAGAACAATAACAAAATTACACAGAGAGAGAGCAAGAACGAACAATTAAAGGGAGACAGATAGAGCAATAACAAACAATTACAGAGAGAGAGTGAGAACAATAACAAAAAATAGATTGAAAGAGCAATAATAAACAATTATAGAGGAGGAGACCTATAACAATTACAGAAAGCAAAATGAAACAATTATATAGAGAGTAAGAACACACAATTACAGAGAGAGAGAGTAATAATTAACAATTACAGAAAGAGAGAGAGAGCAATAACTAACAATTATACACAGAGAGAGAGAGCAATAACAAACAATTATGCAGAGGGAGAGAAGAGAACAATAAACAATTATTCAGAGAGAGAGCAATGAAATTACAGGGAGCAATAACAAACAATTACAGAGAGACAGAGAGCAATAACAAACAATAAGAGAGGGAGGGTGAGCAATTACAGAGGGTTAGAGCTATAACAATTACAGAGAGCAATAACAAACAATTACAGAGAGAGAGAGAGTGCAATAACAATTACAGTGATAGCAATAACAAACAATAACAGTGATAGCAATAACAAACAATAACAGTGAGAGCGCAATAACAAACAATTATAGAGAGAGAGCATAACAAACAATACAGAGAGAGTGCAATAACAATGAGAGAGAGAGAGCAATAACAAACAATTAGAGAGAGAGAGCAATAACAAACAATTAGAGAGAGAGAAATAACAAACAATTAGAGAGAGAGAGAGCAATAACAAGCAATTACAGTGAGAGTGCAATAACAATTACAATGAGAGCGCAATAACAAACAATTACAGTGAGAGTGCAATAACAAACAATTAGAGAGAGCAATAACAAAAAATTAGAGAGCGAGAAGCAACAAACAATTAGAGAGAGAGAGAGAACAATAACAAACAAGTGGAGAGAGAGAGCAATAACAAACAATTAGAGAGAGAGTGAGAGCAATAACTAACAATTACAGAGAAGAGTGAGAGCAATAACAAACAATTTGAGAGAGAGTGAGAGCAATAACTAACAATTACAGAGAGACAGAGTACAATAACAAACAATTACAGAGAGAGAGAGAGCAATAACAAACAATTACAGATAGAGCAATTACAAACAATTAGAGAGAGAGAACAATAACAAACAATTACAGAGAGAGAGAGCAATAACTAACAATTATGCAGAGGGAGAGAAGAGAACAATAACAAACAATTATTCAGAGAGAGAGCAATGAAATTGTAGGGAGAGAGAGCAATGAAATTACAGGGAGCAATAACAAACAATTACAGAGAGACAGAGAACAATAACAAACAATTAGAGAGGAAGAGAACAATAAACAATTACACAGAGAGAGAGCAAGAACGAACAATTAAAGGGAGACAGACAGAGCAATAACAAATAATTACAGAGAGAGAGCGAGAACAATAACAAAAAATAGTGTGAAAGAGCAATAATAAACAATTATAGAGGAGGAGACCTATAACAATTACAGAAAGCAAAATGAAACAATTATAGAGAGAGTAAGAACAAACAATTACAGAGAGAGAGTAATAATTAACAATTACAGAAAGAGAGAGAGAGCAATAACTAACAATTATACACAAAGAGAGAGAGCAATAACAAACAATTATGCAGAGGGAGAGAAGAGAGCAATAAGCAATTATTCAGAGAGAGAGCAATGAAATTACAGGGAGAGAGAGCAGTGAAATTACAGGGAGAGAGAACAATGAAATTACAGGGAGCAATAACAAACAATTAGAGAGACAGAGAGCAATAACAAACAATTAGAGAGGGAGGGTGAGCAATCACAGAGGGTTAGAGCTATAACAATTACAGAGAGCAATAACAAACAATTACAGAGAGAGAGAGTGCAATAACAATTACAGTGAGAGCGCAATAATAAACAATTACAGAGAGAGCGCAATAACAAACAATTACGGAGAGAGAGCATAACAAACAATTACAGAGAGAGAGCAGTAACAATGAGAGTGAGAGAGAGAGTGAGCAATAACAAAGAATTAGAGAGAGAGCAATAACAAAGAATTAGAGAGAGAGAGAGCAATAACAAACAATTAGAGAGAGAGAGAGAAATAAACAATTAGAGAGAGAGAGAGCAATAACAAACAATTAGTGAGAGCAATAACTAGCAATTACAGTGAGAGCGCAATAACAATTACAGTGAGAGTGCAATAACAAACAATTAGAGAGAGAGAAGTAACAAACAATTAGAGAGAGAGAGCAATAACAAACAATTAGAGAGAGAGAAGTAACAAACAATTAGAGAGAGAGAGAACAATAACAAACAAGTAGAGAGAGAGAGAGCAATAACAAACAATTAGAGAGAGAGAGCAGTAACAAACAATTTCAGAGAGGGAGAGCAATAACTAACAACTACAGAGAAGAGTGAGAGCAATAACTAACAATTACAGAGAGACAGAGAACAATAACAAACAATTAGAGAGGAAGAGAGCAATACCAAACAATTACAAAGAGAGAAGCGTGAGAGCAACAACAAATATAAGAGAAAGAGCAAGAACGAACAACTAAAGGGAGACAGATAGAGAAATAAAAAACAATTACAGCGAGAGAGAGAACAATAACTAACAATTATAAACAGAGAGAAGAGAACAATAACAAACAATTATTCAGAGGGAGAGCAATGAAATTACAGGGAGAGAGAGCAATGAAATTACAGGGAGAGAGAGCAATGAAATTACAGGGAGCAATAACAAACAATTACAGAGAGACAGAGAGCAATAACAATTTGAGACAGAGTGAGAACAATAACTAACAATTACAGAGAGACAGAGAACCATAACAAACAATTAGAGAGGAAGAGAGCAATAACAAACAATTACACAGAGAGAGCAACAACAAACAATTACACAGAGGGAGAGAGAGCAATAACAAAATTACAAAGGGAGAGTGACCAATAACAAACAATTACAGAGAAGCGTGAGAGCAATAACAAACAATTTAAAAGAGAGAGCAAGAACGATCAATTACAGGGAGACAGATAGAGCAATAAGAAACAATTACAGAGAGAGAGAGCAATAACTAACAATTATGCAGAGGGAGAGAAGAGAACAATAACAAACAATTATTCAGGGAGAGAGCAATAATAAACAATTAGTGAGAGAGCAATATCAAACAAATACAGTGACAGAGCAATATCAAATAATTACAGAGAGCAATAACAAGCAATTAGAGGGAGCAATAACAAACAACTAGAGAGAGAGCAATAACAAACAATTAGAGAGAGAAAGCAATCACAAACAATTAGATAGAGAGAGATCAATAACAAACAATTAGAAAGAGAGAGCAATAACAAACAATTTGACAGAGAGAGAGAGAACAATAACTAACAATTATACAGAGAGACAGATAGAGCAATAACAAACAAGAGAGAGAAAGCAATTACAAACAATGAGAGAGAGAGAGAGCGGTAACAAACAATTACAGAGAGGGAGAGCAATAACAAACAACTATAGAGAAGAGTGAGAGCAATCACAAACAATTTGACAGAGAGTGAGAGCAATAACTAGCAATTACAGAGAGACAGAGAACAATAACAAACAATTATACGGAGGGAGAGAAGAGAACAATAACAAACAATTATTCGGAAAGAGAGCAATGAAATTACCGGGAGAGAGAGCAATGAAATTAGGGGGAGAGAGAGCAATGAAATTACAGGGAGAGAGGGCAATGAAATTGCAGGGCGAGAGAGCAATGAAATTACAGGGAGAGAGAGCAATGAAATTACGGGGAGCAATAACAAACAATTACACAGAGAGAGCAACAACAAACAGTTAGAGAGAGAGAGAGCAATAACAAACAATTGGAGAGTGAGAGAGCAATAACAAACAATTAGAGAGAGGGAGAGCAATAACAAACAATTACACAGAGAGAGAGCAATAACAAACAATTACAGAGAGCAATAACACACAATTAGAGATAGAGCAATAACAAACAATGAGAGAGAGCAATAACTAACAATTATACAGAGAGACAGATAGAGCAATAACAAACAAGAGAGAGAAAGCAATTACAAACAATGAGAGAGAGAGAGAGAGAGCAGTAACAAACAATTACAGAGGTAGAGCAATCACAAACTATTTGACAGAGAGTGAGAGCAATAACTAGCAATTACAGAGAGACAGAGAACAATAACAAACAATTATTCAGAGAGAGAGCAATGAAATTACAGGGAAAAAGAGCAATGGAATTACAGGGAGAGAGAGCAATGAAATTACAGGGAGGAATAACAAATAATTACACAGAGAGAGCAACAACAAACAATTACACAGAGAGAGCAATAACAAACAATTTGCGAGAGTGTGAGGGCAATAACTAACAATTACAGAGAGACAGAGAACAATAACAAACAATTAGAGAGGAAGAAAGCAATAACAAACAATTACACAGAGAGAGCAACAACGAACAATTACACAGAGAGAGAGAGCAATAACGAAATTACAGAGGGAGAGTGACCAGTAACAAACAATTACAGAGAAGCGTGAGAGCAATAACAATCAATTTAAGAGAGAGAGCAAGAACGAACAATTACAGGGAGACAGATAGAGCAATAAGAAACAATTACAGAGAGAGAGAGAGAGCAATAACTAACAATTATGCAGAGGGAGAGAAGAGAACAATAACAAACAATTATTCAGAGAGAGAGCAATAAAATTACAGGGAGAGAGAGCAATGAAATTACAGGGAGAGAGAGCAATGAAATACAGGGAGCAATAACAAACAATAAGAGAGAGACAGAGAGCAATAACAAACAAATTGAGAGTGAGAGCAATAACTAACAATTACAGTGAGACAGAGAAGAATATCAAACAATTAGAGAGGAAGAGAGCAATATAAACAATTACACAGAGAGAGAGAGAGCAAGAACGAACAATTAAAGGGAGACAGATAGAGCAATAACAAACAATTATAGAGAGAGGGAGAGCGAGGACAATAACAAAAAGAGAAAGTGAAAGAGCAATAATAATCAATTGTAGAGGAGGAGACCTATAACAATTACAGAAAGCAAAATGAAACAATTACAGAGAGAGAGCAAGAACAAACAATTACAGAGAGAGTAATAATTAACAATTACAGAAAGAGAGAGAGAGCAATAACTAACAATTATACACAGAGAGAGAGAGCAATAACAAACAATTATGCAGAGGGAGAGAAGAGAACAATAAGCAATTATTCAGAGAGAGAGCAATGAATTTACAGGGAGAGAGAGCAATGAAATTCCAGGGAGCAATAACAAACATTTACAGAGAGACAGAGAGCAATAATAAACAATTACAGTGAGACCGCAATAACAAACAATTACAGAGAGACATAGAGCAATAACAAACAATTACAAAGAGGGAGAGAGCAATAACAAACAATTACAGTGAGAGCAATAACGATCAATTACACTGAGAGCGCAATAACAATTACAGTGAGAGCGCAATAACAATTACAGAGAGAGCATAATAAACAATGACAGAGAGAGAGCAATAATAAACAATTAGAGAGAGAGCAATAACAAAGAGAGAGAGAGAGCAATAACAAACAATTAGAGAGAGAGAGAGAGCAATAACAAACAATTACAGAGAGAGAGCAATAACAAACAATTACAGAGAGAGAGCAATAATAAAATTATAGAGGGAGGGCGAGCAATAAGAAACAATTGCATAGAAGTGTGAGAGCAATAACAAACAATTAGAGAGAGAGAGAGCAATAACAAACAATTACAGAGAGAGAGCAATAACAAACAATTACAGAGAGAGAGCAATAACAAAATTATAGAGGGAGGGCGAGCAATAACAAAAAATTACATAGAAGCGTGAGAGCAATAACAAACAATTTAAGAGAGAGCAAGAACGAACAATTAAAGGGAGAAAGATAGAGCAATAACAAAGAATTACAAAGAGAGAGCGAGAGCAATAACAAAAAATTAGAGAGTGAAAGAGCAATAATAAACAATTATAGAGGTGGAGACCTATAACAATTACAGAGAGCAAAATGAAACAATTACAGAGAGAGAGCAAGAACAATTACACAGAGAGAGAGCAATAACAAACAATTACAGAGAGAGTGATAAATAACTAACAATTATGCAGAGGGAGAGAAGAGAACAATAACAATTATTAAGAGAGAGAGCAATGAAATTATAGGTAGACAGATCAATAACAATTACAGAGAGTGAGAGAGAAATAACAAACAATTACAGAGTGAGAAAGAGCAATACAATTAGAGAGAGAGAGCAATAACAAACAATTAGAGTGAGGGAGCAATAACAAATAATTACAGTGAGGGAGCAATAACAAACAATTAGAGGGAGAGAGCAATAACAAACAATTACAGAGAGCAATAACAAACAATTACAGGGAGAGCAATAACAAACAATTAGAGAAAGAGCCGTAACAAACAATTAGAGAGAGAGCCATAACAAACAATTAGAGAGCAGTAACAAACAATTAGAGAGAGAGCAGTAACAAACAATGAGAGAGAGAGCAGTAACAAACAATGAGAGAGAGAGCAGTAACAAACAAGTAGTGAGAGAGCAGTAACAAACAATTAGAGAGAAAGCAGTCACAAACAATTAGAGAGAGAGAGAGATCAATAACAAACAATTAGAGAGAGAGAGCAATAACAAACAATTACAGAGAGAGAGAGCAACAACAAACAATTACAGAGAGAGAGAGCAATTACAAACAATGAGAGAGAGAGAGAGCAGTAACAAACAATTACAGGGAGGGAGAGCAATAACAAACAACTACAGAGAAGAGTGAGAGCAATAACAAACAATTTGAGAGAGAGTGAGAACCATAACTATCAATTACCGAGATACAGAGAGAGCAATAACGAACAAGAGAGAGAGGGAGAACAATAACAAACAATACAGAGAGAGAGAACAATAACAAACAATTACAGCAAGAGAAAGCAAGAACAAACAATTATTCAGAGAGAGCAACGAAATGATAGGGAGAGAGAGCAATGACAAACAGTTTCAGAGAGAGAAAGAGCAAAAACATACAATTATAGAGTGGGAGCGTTATAACAATTACAGCGTCAGAGCAATAACAAACAGAGAGAGGGCAATAACAAACTATTACAGAGATGGAGAGCAATAACAAACTACTACAGAGTGAGGAAAGCAACATCAAACAATTACAGAAGGTGGGAGAGCAATAAAAACAATTACACAAAGAGAGAGAGAGAGCAGTAATAAACATTTACAGAGGAGAGCAATAACAAACAATTACAGAGAACAGAGTGCAATAACAAACAATTTGAGAGAGAGCAAGAACAAACAATTACCGAGAGAGAGAGCAATAATTAACAATTACAGAGAGAGAGAGAGCAATAACTAACAATTATACACAGAGAGAGAGAGAGAGAGAGCAATAACAAACAATTATGCAGAGGGAGGGAAGAGAACAATAAACAATTATTCAGAGAGAGAGCAATGAAATTACAGGGACAGAGAACAATGAAATTACAGGGAGCAATAACAAACAATTACAGAGAGACAGAGAGCAATAACAAACAATTACAAGGGGAGGGTGAGCAATTATAGAGGGGTAGAGCTATAACAATTACAGAGAGAAATAACAAACATATAGAGAGAGAGAGAGCAATAACAAACAATTACAGTGAGAGCACAATAACAATTACAGTGAGTGCGCAATAACAATTACAGTGAGAGCGCAATAACAAACAATTACAGAGAGAGAGCAATAACAAACAATTACAGAGAATGAAAAATAACAAACAATTACAGAGACAGAGAGAGCATAACCAACAATTACAGTGAGAGCACAGTAACAATTACAGTGAGAGGGCAATAACAATTACAGTGAGAGGGCAATAACAATTACAGTGAGAGCGCAATAACAAACAATGACAGTGAGAGCAATAACAAACAATTACAGTGAGAGCAATAACAAACAATTACAGTGAGAGCAATAACATTTATAGAGAGAGAGAAATAACAAACAATTAGAGAGAGAGAGAGCAATAACAAACAATTACAGACAGAGAGCAATAACAATCAATTACAGAGAGAGAGCAACAACAAACAATTACACAGAGAGAGAGCAATAACAAACTTATAGAGGGAGGGCGAGCAATAACAAACAATTACATAGAAGCTTGAGAGCAATAACAAAAAAATAGAGAGTGAAAGAGCAATAATAAACAATTATAGAGGAGGAGACCTATAACAGTTACAGAGAGAAAAATGAAACAATTACAGAGAGAAAGCAATAACAAACAATTACAGAGAGAGTGAGAAATTACTAACAATTATGCAGAGGGAGAGAAGAGAACAATAACAAACAATTATTAAGAGAGAGAGCAATGAAATTATAGGGAGACAGAGCAAAAACAATTACAGAGAGTGAGAGAGAGAAATAACAAACAATTACAGTGAGAGAGCAATATCAAACAATTACAGTGAGAGCAAAAACAATTACAGAGAGAGCAATAACAAGATATTATAGAGAGAGAGCAATAACAAACAATACAGAGAGCAATAACAAACAATTAGAGAGAGCAATAACAAACAATTAGAGAGAGAGCAATAACAAACAACTACAGAGAAGAGTGAGAGCAATCACAAACAGTTTGACAGAGAGTGAAAGCAATAACTAGCAATTACAGAGAGACAGAGAACAATAACAAACAATTATTCAGAGAGAGAGCAATGAAATTACAGGGAGAGAGAGCAATGAAATTACAGGGAGAGAGAACAATGAAATTACAGGGAGCAATAACAAACAATTACAGAGAGACAGAGAGCAATAACAAACAATTACAGAGGGAGGGTGAGCAATTATAGAGGGGTAGAGCTATAACAATTACAGAGAGAAATAACAAACAATTAAAGAGAGACAGAGAGCAATAACAAACAATTACAGTGAGAGCACAATAACAATTACAGTGAGTGCGCAATAACAATTACAGTGAGAGCGCAATAACAAACAATTACAGAGAGCAATAACAAACAATTACAGAGAATGAAAAATAACAAACAATTACAGAGACAGAGAGAGCATAACCAACAATTACAGTAAGAGCACAGTAACAATTACAGTGAGAGGGCAATAACAATTACAGTGAGAGGGCAATAACAATTACAGTGAGAGCGCAATAACAAACAATGACAGTGAGAGCAATAACAAACAATTACAGTGAGAGCAATAACATTTATAGAGAGAGAGAAATAACAAACAATTAGAGAGAGAGAGAGCAATTAGAAACAATTACAGACAGAGAGCAATAACAATCAATTACAGAGAGAGAGCAATAACAAACTTATAGAGGGAGGGCGAGCAATAACAAACAATTACATAGAAGCTTGAGAGCAATAACAAAAAAATAGAGAGTGAAAGAGCAATAATAAACAATTATAGAGGAGGAGACCTATAACAATTACAGAGAGAAAAATGAAACAATTACAGAGAGAAAGCAATAACAAACAATTACAGAGAGAGTGAGAAATTACTAACAATTATGCAGAGGGAGAGAAGAGAACAATAACAAACAATTATTAAGAGAGAGAGCAATGAAATTATAGGGAGACAGAGCAAAAACAATTACAGAGAGTGAGAGAGAGAAATAACAAACAATTACAGTGAGAGAGCAATATCAAACAATTACAGTGAGAGCAAAAACAATTACAGAGAGAGCAATAACAAGATATTACAGAGAGAGAGCAATAACAAACAATACAGAGAGCAATAACAAACAATTAGAGAGAGAGCAATAACAAACAATTAGAGAGAGAGAGCAATAACAAACAATTAGAGAGAGAGCAGTAACAAACAATTAGAGAGAGAAAGCAATCACAAACAATTAGAGAGAGAGAGATCAATAACAAACAATTAGAGCGAGAGAGAGAGAGCAATAACAAACAATTACAGAGACAGAGAGACCAATAACTAACAATTATACAGAGAGACAGATAGAGCAATTACAAACAATGAGAGAGAGAGAGAGAGAGCAGTAACAAACAATTACAGAGAGTGAAGGCAATAACAAACAACTATAGAGAAGAGTGAGAGCAATCACAAACAATTTGACAGAGAGTGAGAGCAATAACTAGCAATTACAGAGAGACAGAGAACAATAACAAACAATTATGCAGAGGCAGAGAAGAGAACAATAACAAACAATTATTCAGATTGAGAGCGATGAAATTACAGGGAGAGAGAGCAATGAAATTAGAGGGAGAGAGAGCAATGAAATTAGAGGGAGAGAGAGCAATGAAATTAGAGGGAGAGAGAGCAATGAAATTAGAGGGAGAGAGAGCAATGAAATTAGAGGGAGACAGAGCAATGAAATTACAGAAGGCAATGACAAACAATTACACAGAGAGAGCAACAACAAACAATTAGACAGAGAGAGCAATAACAAACAATTAGAGAGAGAGAGCAATAAAAAACAATTAGAGAGAGAGAGAGCAATAACAAACAATTAGAGCGAGCAATAAAAAACAATTACAGAGAGAGAGAGGAATAACAAACAATTACACAGAGAGAGCAATAACAATCACACAGACAGCGAGAGAGCAATAACAAAATTATAGAGAGAGGGCGAGCAATAACAAACAATTACATAGAAGCGTGAGAGCAATAACAAATAATTTAAGAAAGAGAGCAAGAATGAACAATTAAAGGGAGACAGATGAAGCAATAAGAAACAATTACAGAGAGAGAGAGAGCAATAACAAAAAATTAGAGAGTGAAAGAGCAATAATAAACAATTATAGAGGAGAACTATCACAATTACAGAGAGCAAAATGAAATAATTACAGAGAGAGAGAGCAATAACTAACAATTATACAGAGACAGAGCAATAACAAACAAGAGAGAGAAAGCAATTACAAACAATGAGAGAGAGAGAGCAGTAACAAACAATTACAGAGAGGTAGAGCAATCACAAACAATTTGACAGAGAGTGAGAGCAATAACTAGCAATTACAGAGACAGAGAACAATAACAAACAATTATGCAGAGGGAGAGAAGAGATCTATAACAAACAATTATTCATAGAGAGAGCAATGAAATCACAGGGAGAGAGAGCAATGAAATTACAGGGAGAGAGAGCAATGAAATTACAGGGAGCAAAAATAACAAACAATTACACGGAGAGAGCAACAACAAACAATTACACAGAGAGCTATAACAAACAATTTGAGAGAGTGTGAGAGCAATAACTAACAATTACAGAGAGACCGAGAACAATAACAAACAACTAGAGAGGAAGAGAGCAATAACAAACAATTACACAGAGAGAGAGAGCAATAACAAAATTACAGAGAGAGGGTGACCAATAACAAACAATTACAGAGAAGCGTGAGAGCAATAACAAACAATTATTCAGAGAGAGAGAGCAATAAAATTACAGGGAGAGAGAGCAATGAAATTACAGGGAGAGAGAGCAATGAAATTACAGGGAGAGAGAGCAATGAAATTTCAGGGAGCAATAACAAACTATTAGAGAGAGACAGAGAGCAATAACAAACAATTTGAGGGTGAGAGCAAAAACTAACCGTTACAGTGAGACAGAGAACAATAACAAACAATTAGAGAGGTAGAGAGCAATATAAACAATTACACAGAGAGAGAGCAAGAACGAACAATTAAAGGGAGGCAGATAGAGCAAAGCAAACAATTATAGAGAGAGAGAGAGAGCGAGAACAATAACAAAAGAAATAGAGAGTGAAAGAGCAATAATAAACAATTATAGAGGAGGAGACCTATAACAATTACAGAAAGCAAAATGAAACAATTACAGAGAGAGAGAGAGCAATAACTAACAATTATACAGAAAGAGAGAGAGCAATAACAAACAATTATGCAGAGGGAGAGAAGAGAACAATAAACAATTATTCAGAGAGATCAATGAAATTACAGGGAGAGAGAGCAATGAAATTACAGGGAGAGGGAGCAATGAAATTACAGGGAGCAATAACAAACAATTACAGAGAGACAGAGAGCAATAACAAACAATTACAGAGGGAGGGTGAGCAATTATAGAGGGGTAGAGTTATAACAATTACAGAGAGCAATAACAAACAATTACAGAGAGACAGAGAGCAATAACAAACAATTACAGAGAGAGAGCAATAACAATTATAGTGAGAGAGCAATAACAAACAAATAGAGAGAGAGCAATAACAAACAATTACAGAGAGAGCAATAACAAACAATTCCAGAGAGAGAGAGAGCAATAACAAAATTATAGAGGGAGGGCGAGCAATAACAAACAATTTAAGAGAGAGAGAGCAATAACAAAATTATAGAGGGAGGGCAAGAAATAACAAACAATTACATAGAAGCGTGAGAGCAATAACAAACAATTTAAGAAAGAGCAAGAATGAACAATTAAAGGGAGAGAGATAGAGCAATAACAAACAATTACAGAGAGAGAGCGAGAGCAATAACAAAAAATTAGAGAGTGAAAGAGCAATAATAAACAATTATAGAGGAGGAGACCAATAACAATTACAGAGAGCAAAATAAAACAATTACAGAGAGAGAGCAAGAACAAACAATTACACAGAGGGAGAGCAATAATTAACAATTACAGAGAGAGAGCAATAACAAACAATTACAGAGAGAGTGATATATAGCTAAATTGTGCAGAGGGAGAGAAGAGAACAATAACAAACAATTATTAAGAGAGAGAGCAATGAAATTATAGGTAGACAGAGCAATAACAATTACAGAGAGAGAGAGAGAGAGAGCAATAACTAACAATTATACAGAAAGAGAGAGAGCAATAACAAACAATTATGCAGAGGGAGAGAAGAGAACAATAAACAATTATTCAGAGAGATCAATGAAATTACAGGGAGAGAGAGCAATGAAATTACAGGGAGAGAGAGCAATGAAATTACAGGGAGAGAAAGCAATGAAATTACAGGGAGCAATAACAAACAATTAGAGAGAGACAGAGAGCAATAACAAACAATTACAGAGGGAGGGTGAGCAATTATAGAGGGGTAGAGTTATAACAATTACAGAGAGCAATAACAAACAATTACAGAGAGACAGAGAGCAATAACAAACAATTACAGTGAGAGCAATAACAAACAATTAGTGAGATCGCAATAACAATTACAGAGAGACAGAGAGCAATAACAAACAATTACAGAGAGAGAGAGCAATAACAATTATAGTGAGAGAGCAATAACAAACAATTAGAGAGAGAGCAATAACAAACAATTACAGAGAGAGCAATAACAAACAATTACAGAGAGAGAGAGAGCAATAACAAAATTATAGAGGGAGGGCGAGCAATAACAAACAATTATATAGAATCGTGAGAGCAATAACAAACAATTTAAGAAAGAGCAAGAATGAACAATTAAAGGGAGAGAGATAGAGCAATAACAAACAATTACAGAGAGAGAGCGAGAGCAATAACAAAAAATTAGAGAGTGAAAGAGCAATAATAAATAATTATAGAGGAGGAGACCTATAACAATTACAGAGAGCAAAATAAAACAATTACAGAGAGAGAGCAAGAACAAACAATTACACAGAGGGAGAGCAATAATTAACAATTACAGAGAGAGAGCAATAACAAACAATTAGAGAGAGAGTGATATATAACTAACAATTATACAGAGGGAGAGAAGAGAACAATAACAAACAATTATTAAGAGAGAGAGCAATGAAATTATAGGTAGACAGAGCAATAACAATTACAGAGAGTGAGAGAGAGAAATAACAAACAATTACAGAGTGAGAAAGAGCAATAACAATTACAGAGAGGGAGCAATAACAAACAATTAGAGTGAGGGAGCAATAACAAAGAATTACAGAGAGAGAGCAATAACAAACAATTACAGAGAGAGAGCAATAACAAACAATTACAAAGAGCAATAACAAACAATTAGAGAGTGAGCAATAACAAACAATTAGAGAGTGAGCAATAACAAACAATTAGAGAGGGAGCCATAACAAACAATGAGAGAGAGAGCAGTAACAATTAGAGAGAGAGAGAGAGAGAGAGACAGAGCAATAACAAACAATTAGAGAGAGAGCAATAACAATTAGAGAGAAATAACAAACAATTAGAGAGAAAGCAATAACTAACAATTATACAGAGAGACAGAGCAATAAAAACAATTACACAGAGAGAGAGAGCAGTAATAAACATTTACAGAGGAGAGCAATAACAAACAATTACAGAGAAGAGTGTGCAATAACAAACAATTTGAGAGAGAGAGCAAGAACAAACAATTACCGAGAGAGAGAGAGCAATAATTAACAATTACAGAGAGAGAGAGAGAGCAATAACTAACAATTATACACAGAGAGAGAGAGCAAGAACAAACAATAAGAGAGAGAGAGAGAGCAATAACTAACAATTATGCATAGGGAGAGAAGTGAACAATAACAATCAATTATTCAGAGAGAGAGCAATGAAATTACAGGGAGCAATAACAGCAATTACAGAGAGACAGAGCAATAACAAACAATTAGAGAGGGAGGGTGAGCAATTATAGAGGGGTAGAGCTATAACAATTACAGGGAGCAATAATAGCAATTAAAGAGAGAGAGAGAGAGCAATAACAATCAATTACAGTGAGAGCACAATAACAATTACAGTGAGAGCACAATAACAATTACAGTGAGAGCGCAATAACAAACAATTACAGAGAGAGAAATAAGAAACAATTATAGACAGAGAGAGCATAACAAACAATTCCACAGAGAGAGCAATAACAAACAATTAGAGAGAGAGCAATAACAAACAATTAGAGAGAGAGAAAGCAATAACAAACAATTACAGACAGAGAGCAATAACAAACAATTAGAGAGAGAGAGCAATAACAAACAATTACAGACAGAGAGCAATAACAAACAATTACAGAGGGAGAGCAATAACTAACAAATATACAGACAGACAGATAGAGCAATAACAAACAAGAGAGAGAAAGGAATTACAAGCATTGAGAGAGACAGAGCAGTAACAAACAATTACAGAGAGGGAGAGCAATAACGAACAACTACAGAGAAGATTGAGAGCAATAACAAACAATTTGAGAGAGAGTGAGAGCAATAACTAACAATTACAGATAGACAGAGAACAATAACAAACAATTAGAGAGGAAGAGAGCAATAACAAACAATTACACAGAGAGAGAGAGCAATAACAAAATTACAGAGGGAGGGTGACCAATAACAAACAATTACAGAGAAGCGTGAGAGCAATAACAAACAATTTAAGAGAGAGAGCAAGAATGAACAATTAAAGGGAGACAGGTGGAGCAATAAGAAACAATTACAGAGAGAGAGAGCAATAACTACCAATTATACACAGAGAGAGAGAGCAATAACAAACAATTATGCAGAGGGAGAGAAGAGAACAATAACAAACAATTATTCAGAGAGAAAGCTATAAAATTACAGGGAGAGAGAGCAACGAAATTACAGGGAGGGAGAGCAATGAAATTACAGGGAGCAATACCAAACAATTACAATTACACAGAGAGAGATAGCAATTACAGAGAGAGAGAGGAATAACAAACAATTACACAGAGAGAACAATAACAATCACACAGACAGCTAGAGAGCAATAACAAAGTTATAGAGAGAGGGCGACCAATAACAAACAAGTACCGAGAAGCGTGAGAGCAATAACAAACAATTTAAGAGAGAGAGCAAGAACGAACAATTAAAGGGAGACAGATAGAGCAATAAGAATCAATTACAGAGAGAGAGAGAGTGAGAACAATAACAAAAAATTAGAGAGTGAAAGAGCAATAATAAACAATTATAGAGGAGGAGACCTATAACAATTACAGAGAGCAAAATGAAACAATTACAGAGAGAGAGCAAGAACAAACATTTACAGAGAGAGAGAGAGAGTAATAATTAACAATTACAGAGAGACAGAGAGCAATAACAAACAATTACAGAGAGACAGAGAGAGCAATAACAAACAATTACAGAGGGAGGGCGAGCAATTATAGAGGCGTAGAGCTATAACAATTACAGAGAGCAATAGCAAACAATTACACAGAGAGAGCAATAACAAACAATTACAGAGAAGAGAGTGCAATAACAAACAATTACAGAGAAGATTGAGTGCAATAACAAACAATTTGAGAGGGAGTGAGACCCATTACTATCAATTACCGAGAGACAGAGAGAGCAATAACAAAGAGAGAGAGAGAGAGAGCAATAGCAAACAATTAGAGAGAACAATAACAAACAATACAGAGAGAAAGAGAACAATAACAAACAATTACAGTGAGAGAAAGCAAAAACAAACAATTATTCAGAGAGAGCAATGAAATTACATGGAGAGAGAGCAATGACAAACAGTTTCAGAGAGAGAAAGAGCAAAAACAAACAATTATAGAATGGGAGCGTAATAACAATTACAGAGTCAGAGTAATAACAAACAGAGAGAGGGCAATAACAAACTATTACAGAGAGACAGCAAAAACAAACTACTACAGAGGGAGGAAGAGCAATATCAAACAATTACAGAAGGTGGGAGAGCAATAAAAACAATTACAGAGAGAGAGAGCAGTAATAAACATTTACAGAGGAGAGCAATAACAAACAATTACAGTGAAGAGAGTGCAATAACAAACAATTTGAGAGAGAGAGCAATAATTAACAATTACAGAGAGAGGGAGGGCAATAACTAAAAATTATACACAGAGAGAGAGCAAGAACAAATAATAAGAGAGAGAGAACAATAACTAACAATTATGCAGAGGGAGAGAAGAGAACTATAACAAACAATTATTCAGAGAGAGAGCAATGAAATTACAGGGGGCAATAAAAGCAATTATAGAGAGACAGAGAGCAATAAGAAACAATTGCAGAGGGAGGGCGAGCACAATCAGAGTGAGAGCGCAATAACAATTACAGTGAGAGCGCAATAACAAACAATTACAGTGAGTGCAATAACAAACAATTACAGAAAGAGAGAGAAATAACAGACAATTACAGACAGAGAGAGCATAACAAACAATTAGAGAGAGAGCAATAACAATTAGAGTAAAAAAGCAGTAACAAACAATTAGAGAGAGCGAGAGAGCAATAACAAACAATTAGAGAGAGAGAGCAATAACAAACAATTACAGAATCAGAGCAATAACAATTACAGAGAGAGAGCAATAACTAACAATTATGCAGACAGACAGATAGAGCAATAACAAACAAGAGAGAGAGAGCAATTACAAGCAATAAGAGAGAGAGCAATAACAAACAATTACAGAGAGGGAGAGCAATAACAAACAACTACAGAGAAGAGTGAGAGCAATCACAAAAAATTTGAGAAAGAGTGAGAACAATAACTAACAATTACAGGGAGACTGAGAATAATAGCAAACAATTAGAGAGGAAGAGAGCAACAACAAACAATTACACAGAGAGAGAGAGAGCAATAACAAAATTATAGAGGGAGTCGAGCAATAACAAACAATTACAAAGAAGCATGAGAGCAATAACAAAGAGCAAAACAAACAATTACAGAGAGAGAACGAGAGCAATAATAAAAAATTAGAGAATGAAAGAGCAATAATAAACAATTATAGAGGAGGCGACCCATAACAATTACAGAGAGCAAAATGAAACAATTACAGAGAGAGAGCAAGAACAAACAATTACAGAGAAAGAGAGAGCAATAACTAACAATTATACACAGAGAGAGATAGAGAGCAATAACAAACAATTAGAGAGACAGAGTGAGAAATAACTAACAATTATGCAGAGGGAGAGAAGAGAACAATAACAAATAATTACTAAGAGAGACAGCAATGAAATTATAGGGAGACAGAACAATAACAATTACAGAGAGAGAGCAATAACAAACAATTACAGTGAGAGAGCAATATCAAACAATTACAGAGAGAGCAATAACAAACAAGAGAGAGAAATCAATTACAAGCAATGAGAGAGAGAGTGCAATAACAAACAATTACTGAGAGGGAGAATAATAACAAACAACTACAGAGAAGAATGAGAGCAATAACAAACAATTTGAGAGAGAATGAGAGCAATAAGTAAAAATTACAGAGAGACAGAGAACAATAACAAAAAATTAGAGAGGAAGAGAGCAATAACAAACAATTACACAGAGAGAGCAACAACAAACAATTACACAGAGAGAGAGAGCAATAACAAAATTACAGAGAGTGGGTGACCAATAACAAACAATTACAGAGAAGCGTGAGAGCAATAACAAACAATTTAAGAGAGAGAGAGCAAGTACGAACAATTAAAGGGTGACAGATAGAGCAATAACAAACAATTAGAGAGTGAAAGAGCAACAATAAACAATTATAGAGGAGGAGACCTATAATAATTAGAGAGCAAAATTAAACAATTACAGTAGAGAGAGAGCAATAATTAACAATCACACAGAGAGAGAGCAATAACAAACAATTACAGAGAGAGAGAAAGCAATAAACAATTACAGAGGGATGGAGAGCAATAACAAAATTACAGAGGGAGGGCGAGCAATTATAGAGGGGTAGAGCTATAACAATTACAGAGAGAGCAATAACAAACAATTACAGAGGGAGAGAGCAACAACAAACAATTACAGAGAGAGAGTGCAATACGAATAAAATAACACAGAGAAATAACAAACAATTACAGAGAGACAGAGAGAGCATAACAAACAATTACAGAGAGAGAGCAATAACAAATAATTAGAGAGAGAGCAATAACTAACAATTATACAGAGAGAGAGCAATAACTAACAATTATACAGAGAGAGAGAGAGCAATAATTATTATACAGAGAGCAATAACTAAAAACTTTACAGATAAAGCAATAACAAACAAGACAGAGAAAGCAATTACTAACAATGAGAGAGAGAGAGAGCAATAACATACAATTACAGAGAGAGAGAACAATAATAAACAATTACAGAGAGAGCAATAGCAAACAATTACAGAGAGAGCGCAATAACAACCAATTACAGAGAGAGAGAGCAATAACAAGCAATTACAGAGGGAGGGAGAGCAATAATCAATTACAGAGGGACAGCGAGCAATAATAACCAATTACAGAGAAGAATGAGAGCAATAACAAACAATTACAGAGAGAGAGGGCAATAACAAACAATTAGAGAGAGCAATAACAAACAATTACAGAGAAAGAGAGAACAATAACAAACGATTACAGACAGCAATAAGTAACAATGAAACAGAGAGAGGAAGCAACAATTACAATTACAGAGAGACAGAGAGAGCAATAACAAACAAGAGAGAGAAAGCAATCACAATTAGAAAGAGAGAGAGAGCAATAAACAATTACAGAGAGAGAGCAATAACAAACAATTACAGAGAGAGAGAGCAATAACTAACAATTATGTAGAGAGATAGAGAGAGCAATAACAAAATTATTCAGAGAGAGCAATGAAATTAGAGGGAGAGAGAGCAATAACAGTTTCAGAGAGAGAAAGAGCAATAACAAACAATTATAGAGGGGGAGAGCGATAACAATTACAAAAAGAGCAATAACAAACAATTACAGAGGAAGCAGAGCAATAATTAACAATTACAGAAGGAGAGAGAGCAATAACAAACAATTACGCAGAGACAGAGCAACAACAAACAATTACGGAGAGAGAGAGCAATAACAGGTAATTACAGACAAGAGTGATAGCAATAACAAACAATTTGAGAGAGAGTGAGAGCAATAATAAACAATTACAGAGAGACAGAGACAGCCATAGCAAACAAGAGAGAGAGCAATAACAACCAATTAGAAAGAGAGAGAGAACAATAACAAACAATTACACAGAGAGACGCAGCACTGACTAATAATTATACAGAGAGAGAGAGAAACAGCAAACGATTAGAGAGACAGAGCGAGCAAAACAAACAATTACACAGAGAGAGCAATAACACACAATTAAAGAGAGAGCAATAACAAATAATTACAGAGAGAGTGCCATAACAAACAATTACACAGAGAGAGGACAATAACTAACAATTATAGAGAGAGAGAGGGAGCAATAACAAACAATTACAGAGAGAGAGAGAACAATAACAAACAATTACAGAGGGAGAGCAATAACTAACAATTATGCAGAGAGAGAGAAAGCAATAACAAACAATTAGTCAGAGAGAGAGAGCAATGAAATTACAGGGAGAGCGAGCAATAACAAACAGTTTCAGAGAGAGAAAAAGCAATAACAATTACAGAGAGAGAGAGCAATAACAAACAATTACACAGAGAGAAAGCCATAATAAACAATTACAGAGAGAGAGCAATAAGAAACAATTAAAGAGAGAGTGATAACAAACAATTACAGAGAAGAGTGAGAGCAATAACAAACAATTACAGACAGACGGAGAGCAATAACAAATGAGAGCGAGCAATAAGAAACAATGAGAAAGAGAGAGAACAATAACAATTACAGAGAGAGAGTACTATAACAATTACACACAGAGAAAAATAACTAACAACTATACAGAGAGAGAAAAAACAAAATTACAGAGAGACAGAGAGAGAAATAACAAACAAGAGATAGAGCAATAACAAACAATTTGAAAGAGAGAGAACAATAACAAACAATTACAGAGAGAGAGAGCAATAACAAACAATTACACAGAGAGAGAGCAATGACTAACAATTATACACAGAAACAGCAAACAATTACAGAAAGACAGAGAGCAAAACAAACAACTACAGAGAGAGAGCAATAACAAACAATTACAGAGAAGAGAGCAATAACAAACAATTACAGAGTCAAGAGCAGTAACAAACAATTACAGAGAAGAGTGATAGCAATAACAAACAATTTGAGAGAGAGTGAGAGCAATAACAAACAATTACAGAGAGACAGAGAGCGCAATAGCAAACAAGAGAGAGAGCAATAACAAACAATTAGAAAGAGAGAGAACAATAACAAACAATTACACAGAGAGAGCAATGACTAACAATTATACAGAGAGAGAGAGAAACAGCAAACAATTAGAGAGACAGAGAAAGCAATAACAATTAGAGAGAGAGCAATAACAAACAATTAGAGAGAGAGAGAGAACAATAACAAACAATTACACAGAGAGAGCAATGACTAACAATTATATAGAGAGAGAGAAACAGCAAACAATTACAGAGAGACAGAGAAAGCAATAACAATTAGAGAGAGAGAGAGCAATAACAAACAATGAGAGAGAGCAATAACAAACAATTATAGATAGAGAATGCAATAACAAACAATTACACAGAGAGAGAGAGAGCAATAACAAATCATTACAGGAGAGAGCAATAACTAACAATTATACAGAGAGAGGGAGCAACAACTACCAACTACAGAGGGAGGGTGAGCAATAACATACCGTTACACAGAGAGAGAGCCATAATAAACAATTACAGAGAGTAATATCAAACAATTAGAGATAAGAGAGAGCAATAACAAACAATTACAGAGAAAAGTGAGAGCAATAACAAACAATTACAGAGAGACAGACAGCAATAACTAACAATTATACAGCAAGAGAGAAATAACAAAATTACAGAGAGACAGAGAGGGAAATAACAAAGAGATAGAGCAATAACAAACAATTGGAAAGAGATAACAATTGGAAAGAGAACAATAACAAACAAGAGAGAGAAAGCAATCACAATTAGAGAGAGAGAGAGCAATAACCAACAATTACAGAGAGAGAAAGCAATAACAAACAATTACAGGGAGAGAGAGAGCAATAACAAGCAATTACACAGAGAGAGAGCAATAAGAAACAATTACACAGAGAGAGTAATAACAAACAATTACACAGAGAGAGGAATAACAAACAATTACAAAGAGGGAGCAATAACAAACAATTACAGAGGAAGCAGAGCAATAACAAACAATTACACACAGAGAGAGCCATAATAAACAATTACAGAGAGAGAGCAATAAGAAACAATTACAGAGATGAGAGAGTGATAACAAACAATTACAGAGAAGAGTGAGAACAATAACAAACAATTACAGACAGACGGAGAGCAATAACAAATGAGACTGAGCAATAAGAAACAATGAGAAAGAGAGAGAACAATAACAAACAATTACAGAGAGAGAGTACTATAACAAACAATTACACACAGAGAGAAAAATAACTAACAATTATACAGAGAGAGAAAAAACAAAATTACAGAGAGACAGAGAGAGAAATAACAAACAAGAGATAGAGCAATAACAATTTGAAAGAGAGAGAACAATAACAAACAATTACAGAGAGAGAGAGCAATAACAAACAATTACACAAAGAGAGAGCAATGACTAACAATTATACACAGAAACAGCAATTACAGAAAGACAGAGAGAGCAAAACAAACAACTACAGAGAGAGAGCAATAACAAACAATTACAGAGAAGAGAGCAATAACAAACAATTACAGAGAGACAGAGAGCGCAATAGCAAACAAGAGAGAGTGCAATAACAAACAATTAGAAAGAGAGAGAGAACAATAACAAACAATTACACAGAGAGAGCAATGACTAACAATTATACAGAGAGAGAGAGACAGCAAACAATTACAGAGAGACAGAGAAAGCAATAACAATTAGAGAGAGAGAGATCAATAACAAACAATTAGCGAGAGAGAGAACAATAACAAACAATTACACAGAGAGAGCAATGACTAACAATTATAAAGAGAGAGAAACAGCAAACAATTACAGAGACAGAGAAAGCAATAACAATTAGAGAGAGCAATAACAAACAATTATAGATAGAGAGTGCAATAACAAACAATTACACAGAGAGAGAGAGAGCAATAACAAATGATTACAGAGAGAGAGCAATAACTAACAATTATACAGAGAGAGGGAGCAACAACTACCAATTACAGAGGGAGGGTGAGCAATACCATACCGTTACACAGAGAGAGAGAGCCATAATAAACAATTACAGAGAGTAATAACAAACAATTAGAGATAAGAGAGAGCAATAACAAACAATTACAGAGAAAAGTGAGAGCAATAACTAACAATTATACAGCGAGAGAGAAATAACAAAATTACAGAGAGACAGAGAGAGAAATAACAAACAAGAGATAGAGCAATAACAAACAATTGGAAAGAGATAACAATTGGAAAGAGAGCAATAACCAACGAGAGAAAGCAATCACAATTAGAGAGAGAGAGCAATAACCAATAATTACAGAGAGAGAAAGCAATAACAAACAATTACAGAGAGAGAGAAAGCAATAACAAGCAATTACACAGAGAGAGAGCAATAAGAAACAATTACACAGAGAGAGCAATAACAAACAATTACACAGAAAGAGCAATAATAAACAATTACACAGAGAGAGCAATAACAAACAATTACAAAGAGGGAGCAATAACAAACAATTACAGAGGAAGCAGAGCAATAACTAACAATTACAGAGGGAAGGTGAGCAATAACATACCGTTACACAGAGAAAGAGCCATAATAAGCAATAACAGAGAGAGAGCAATAACAAACAATTACAAAGAGAGAGCGATAACAAACAATTACAGAGAAGAGTGATAGCAATAACAAACAATTACAGAGATAGAGGAATAACTAACAGTTATACAGAGACACAGAGAGAGAGAGCAATAACTAACAATTACAGAGACAGAGAGCAATAACATACAAGAGAGCGCAATAACAAACAATGAGAGAGATAAACAATTACAGAGAGAGAGTGCTATAACAAACATTTACACAGAGAGAGAGAACAATAACTAACAATTATATAGAGAAAGAAATAACAAACAAGAGATAGAGCAATAACAAACAATTAGAAAGAGAGAGAGAATAACAGACAATTAGAGAGACAGAGAGAGCAATAACAAACAATTAGAAAGAGAGAGAGAGAGCAATAACAAACAATTAGAGAGAGCAATAACAAACAATTATAGATAGAGTGCAATAACAAACAATTACACACAGAGAGAGAGAGCAATAACAAATGATTACAGAGAGAGAGCAATAACTAACAATTATACAGAGAGAGGGAGCAACAACTACCAATCACAGACAGACAGAGAGAGCAATAACAAACGAGAGAGAAAGCAATCACAATTAGAGAGAGAGCGAGCAATAACAAACAAGTAAAGAGAGAGAGCAATAACAAACAATTACAGAGAAGAGAGCAATAACAAACAATTACAGTCAAGAATGATAGCAATAAAAATCAATTTGAGGTAGAGTGAGAGCAATAACAAACAATTACAGAGACAGAGAGAGCAATAGCAAACAAGAGAGATCAATAACAAACAATTAGAAAGAGAGAGCAATGACTAAAAATTATACAGAGAGAGAGAATCAGCAAACAATTACAGAGAGACAGAGAGAGCAATAGCAAACAAGAGAGAGCAATAACAAACAATTAGAAAGAGAGAACAATAACAAACAATTACACAGAGAGAGCAATGACTAACAATTACACAGAGAGAGAGAATCAGCAAATTACAGAGAGACAGAGAGAGCAAAACAAATAATTACAGAGAGAGCAATAACAAACAATTACACAGAGAGAGAGAGCAGTAATAAACAATTAGAGAGAGAGCATTAACAAATAATTACAGAGAGAGAGAGCAATAACTAACAATTATGCAGAGAGCAATAACAAATAATTACAGAGAGAGAGAGCAATAACTAACAATTATGCGGAGAGAGAGAAGGCAATAACAAACAATTAGTCAGACAGAGAGCAATGAAATTACAGGGAGAGAGAGCAATAACAAACGATTACAGTCAAGAATGATAGCAATAAGAAATAATTTGAGGGAGAGTGAGAGCAATAACAACCAATTACAGAGAGATAGAGAGAGCAATAGCAAACAAGAGAGATCAATAACAAACAATTAGAAAGAGAGAGAGAACAATAACATACAATTACGCACAGAGAGCAATGAGTAACAATCATACAGAGACAGAGAAACAGCAAACAATTACAGAGAGACAGAGAGAGCAAAACAAACAATTACAGAGAGAGAGAGCAGTAACAAACAATTAGAGAGAGAGCAATAACAAATAATTACAGAGAGTGCAATAACAAACAATTACACAGAGAGAGCAACAACTAACAATGATAGAGAGAGAGAGCAATAACAAATGATTACAGAGAGAGAGCAATAACTAACAATTATACAGAGAGAGGGAGCAACAACTAACAATCACAGAGAGAGCAATAACAAACAAGAGAGAGAAAGCAATCACAATTAGAGAGAGAGCGAGCAATAACAAACAAGTACAGAGAGAGAGAGCAATAACAAACAATTAGAGAGAGAGAGCAATAACAAACAATTATCCAGAGAGAGAGCAATAACAAACAGTTTCAGAGAGAGAGAGCAATAACAAGCAATTACACAGAGAGAGAGCAATAAGAAACAATTACACAGAGAAATAGCCATAATAAACAATTACAGAGAGAGAGCAATAACAAACAATTACAAAGAGAGAGCGATAACCAACAATTACAGAGAAGAGAGAGAGCAATAACAAACAATTAGAGAGAGAGAGCAATAACAAACAATTAGAGAGAGAGAGCAATAACAAAGAATTACAGAGAGCAATAAAAAACAATTACAGAGAGAGCAATAACAAAGAATTACAGAGAGTGAGAGCGATAACAATTACAGAGAGAGCAATAACAAACAATTACAGAGAGAGCAATAACAAAGAATTACAGGGAGTGAGAGCAATAGCAAACAATTACAGAGAGTGAGAGCAATAACAAAGAATTACAGAGACTGAGAACAATAACAATTACAAAGAGAGTGAGCAAAGCAATTACAGAGTGAGCAAGAGCAATAAAACATCATAGCAAACAGAGAAAGTGAAAGCTGTAACAAATAACTGCAGAGAGAAAGTGAAAGGGAGAAATAACAAATAACTGCTGAGAGAGGTGCAAATAGCAATAACAGACAATTACCGAGAGAGAGTGTGATAACAACAGTTAAAGAGGGGGCAATAAAAAACAATTACAGAGAACGTATTTATTAGCTATAATGGTGTTTGACAGCAATGTCAAAGATTTACAGAGAGAGAGAGCAATATCAAACAGGGAGTGAAAGACAGCAATAGCAAGCAATTAAAGAGAGGGAGAGAATAATAAACAATTATAGAGAGGGAGAGAGATCAATAACAGACAGTTACAGAGAGAGAGAGGGACAGAGAGCAATAACAAACAGTTATAGTGAGAAAAAGAGAAAGCAGTAACAAGAAATAAAATTGGCCAGATGTCCTGACATCAATTTATCTCCCTTGACATTGAATGACATTATGATCACTGAATCCCACACTATCAACACTATTGACCAGAAACTGAACTGGACCAGACATATAAATACTGTGGTTAGAAGAGCCTGCCAGAGGCTTGGAATTCTATTGTGAGAGACTCACCTTTTGTCCATCATCTACAAGGCACAAGTCAGGAGTGTGATAGAATACTCTCCCCTTGCCTGGATGAGTGCAGCTCCAACAATACTCAAGAAGCTTGACACCACCCAGGACAAAGCAGCCCCCTTGATTGGCACTCCTTCACACGCATTCGCTCCCTCCATTACCAACACACAGTGGCAGGAGCGTGCACCACTTACAAGATGCACTGCAGAAACTTACCAAGGCTCCTTTCAAATGACACCTTCCAAACCCACAATCTCTACCACCAGCAATTACAAAGAGAGAGTGCAGTCGTGGGTTTGGAAGGTGTCATTGAACCTTGGTAAGTTGCTGCAGTGCGTCTTGTAGGTGGTGCACACTACATGGGAACACCACCATCTGCAAGTTCCCCACACACACACACCATCCTGACTTAGAACTATACCTCCATTCTTTCAGTGTCACTGGGTCAAAATCCTGGGACTCCCTCCTTAACAACACTGTGGGTGTACCTATAGCACATGGACTGCAGCGGTTCAAGAAGGCAACTCATCACCACCTTCTCAAGGGCAATTAGCAATGAGCAATAAATGCTGGTCCAGCCAGCGATGCTCAGATCCAATAAAAGAATAACAAAAATGCTGATTAAAATAGCCCTAGCTGGCCCTCTTGTGGTGAGGGCCCAGCTAGCAGCCTGAAATGAAAGCTCATATCCCCTAATGCTGAAGTTTGCTAGAGACCTTGGCCACAGAGTTTACAGTTGGCAACAAACAGAAATTGCTGGGAATATTCAGCAGGTCAGTGTCAGGTTTTCTGCCTGACCTGCTGAACGTTTCCGGCATTTTCTGTGTTTTGTTTCACATTCCCAGCAGCCACAATATTTTGCTTTATTACTGACGTCAAAATGAGGCATGGTGCAGATTAACTCGCTGAGCAAATGCAGCAAAGATTGGATTCACTTGAACTCCAAAGTTTTCTTGATCAGAGGGGATGAAGGAGGTTTATGTTCCCTCTTCCCTCTACCAACCCCTCCCCCGACTATGACTTAATCAATGAAAGGCCTTCATACCAAAATTGGGGTCTCCTAGCGTGGCTATGCCAGGCCCCCGCCCAGCTCTACCAGCTGGAGGGAAGAGCTCCGGGTCCGCTTTGACTCACTCCTATCACCAGGGAGTCCCGGGGATTGTGTCAGTGGTGAATCAGCAGTCGTAATGCTTCACAGGCCTCAGTCCCTCAGACCGCTGGCTGTAGCCATGCCGCTGCTAGGCAGGACCACCTCACCCTCCCATCAGTACTTCAGCCAATTTAGAACAAAACACACCCATATCAAATCAAACGGATGGTTTTGCAATTGAGGCAAGAGATGATGCACTCAACATTAATACAGATCTTCAAGGTCATAAATGAGGTGCTGACCATAACTATGCCCAGTTCTTTGGGGTTTTTTTTGCCAACCTTACTACACCTGTTATCTATAATAGATTAAATGTGCTATGCATGCCATGAGTCCTTATCTGGGTGGGCATCACCATTCTGTGATACTTCTAACAATGCCTGCTTTTATGGCTTTACTTTTTCATGGGATGTGGGCATTGCTGGCAAGGCCAGCCTTTGTTGCCCACCCCTCATTGACCTGAATAAGTTATTAGGCTATTTTAGAGAGGAGTTAAGAGTCAACATTCCAGTGTGAGTTTGAATTCATATGCAGTCCGGACCAAGTAAGGTTGGCAGATTTCCTTCTCGAAAGGACATTAAGGAACCAGATGGGTTTTTATGACAATCAATGATAGTTTCATGGTCACAGTTACTGAAACTGTCCTTTCAATTCCAGATTTTATTAATTGAATTTAAATTTTACCAGCTGCCGTGGTGGGATTTGAACTCGTGCCCCAGAGCATTAGCCTGGACCTCTGGATCACTTGTTTTTTAAATTTGGGATTTGACTGGGAGAGGTCCCCAGAGACTCTGGTTCAATGAAGAGTGCAGGAGAGCATACCAGGAGTAGCACCAGGCCTACTTACAAATGAGGTATCAACCTGGTGAAGCTACAACGCAGGAGTACTTGCGTGCCAAACAGCATAAGCAGCAAGTGACAGACAGAGGTAAGCAATTCCACAACCAACGAATCAGATCTATGCTCTGCTGTCCTGCCATATCCAGTTGTGAATGGTGGTGGTGGACGATTAAACAACTAACTGGAGGAGGAGAATCCATAAATATTCCCACCCTCAATGAGGGAGGAGCCCAGCACATCAGTGCAAAAGATAAGGCTGAAGCATTTGCAATAATCCTCGACCAGAAGTGCCCACTGAATGAACCATCTCGGTCTCCTCCAGAGGTCCCCGGCATCACAGATGCCAGTCTTCATTCGATTAACTCCATGTGATATCAAGAAATAGCTGAAGGCACTGGATACTGCAAAAGCTATGGGCCCTGGCAATATTCCGGCAATAGCACTGAAGACTTGTGCTCCAAAACTTGCTGCGCCCCTAGCCAAGCTGTTCTAGTACAGCTACAACACTGGCATCCACACAGCAATGTGGAAAATTGCCGAGCTGTGCCCTGTACACAAAAAGCAGGGCAAGTCCAGCCCAGCCAGTTACTGACCCATCAGTCTACTATCAATCATCAGTAATGTAATGGAAGGGGTCATCAACAGTGCTATCAAATGGCACTTGCTTAGCAATAACCTACTCACTGACGCTCAGTTTGGGTTCTGCCAGGGCCACTCAACTCCTGACTTCATTACAGCCTTGGTTCAAACATGGACAAAAGAGTTGAGCTCCAGAGGTGAGGTGACATCAAGGCCGCATTTGACTGAGTGTGGCATCAAGGAGCCCTAGCAAAACTGGAGTCAATGGGAATCAGGGGGAAAACTCTCCACTGGTTGGAGTCATACCTAGCTGAAAGGAAGATGGTTGTTGTTGATGGAGGTCAGTCATCTCAGCTCCAGGACATCACTGCAGGAGTTCCTCAGGGTAGTATCCTAGGCCCAATCATCTTCAGCTGCTTCATCCATGACCTTCCCTCCATCCTGAGGTCAGAAACGGGGATGTCCACTGATGATTGCACAACGTTCAGTACCATTCGTGACTCCTCAGATACTGAAACAGTCCAGTTCAAATGCAGCAAGACCTGGACAACATCCAGGCTTGGGCTGACAAATGGCAAGTAACATATACGCCACACAAGTGCTAGGCAATGACCATTTCCAATAAGAGAGAATCTAGGCATAACCCCTTGACATTCAATGGTATTACCATCACTGAATCTCCCACTATCAAAATCCTGGGGCTTACCATTGACCAGGAACTGAACTGGACTAGCCATATAAATACTGTGGCTACAAGAGCAGGTCAGAGGCTGGGAATCGTGCATTGATTAAATCATCTCCTGGCTCCCCAAAGCCTGTCCACCATCTACAAGGCATAAGCCAGGAGTGTGATGGAACACTCACCCTTGCCTGGGTGAGAGTAGCTTCAACGACACTCAAAAAGCTTGACACCATCCAGGATAAAGCAGCTGCTTTATTGGCGCCTCATCCACAAACATTCACTCCCTCCACCACCAACGCACAGTAGCAGCAGTGTGTACCATCTACAAGATGCACTGCAGCAATTCATCAAGGCTCCTTCTACAGCACCTTCCAAACCCACGACCACTACCATCTAGAAGGACAAGGGCAGCAGATAGATGGGAACACCACCACCTGGAAACTTCCCTCCAAGTCACTCACCATCCCAATTTGGCAATATATTGCCGTTCCTTCACTGTCGTGAGGTCAAAATCCTGGAGCTCCCTTGCTAACAGCACCATGGGTGTACCTACACCACATGGACTGCAACAGTTCAAGAAGGCAGCTCACTGCCACCTTACCAAGGCCTAGCCAGCAAAGCCCACATCCCTTGAATGAATGAAATAAAATTGCTAGACTGATGACATTACCACTGCACCATCATTTCTGTTCTGAGGAAAATGTATCCAGTGACTAATGCCAAAGACGATCATTAGTTACATACATAAAAGATTTGTACCTAGCAATGACTCATTTCACTCCATCTCCAGATGTTACTTTGCAAAGTTTCACCACCATAAAAATAATCAAAGTTTGCACCCCCCACCACCCCCCCCAACCCCCTCCCCCACCCCAAGCTCAGGTCACTTCAACCAAGAGGTGTTGAACCAGCAAAGTCTCAAGGGAGGCTCAGCCTCAAAATAAACAGCCGACCTTCTGACTGGTGTCGAAAGGTTGGCATTAACTGGGAGCTGCTTGGAATTCTGGCTCAGTTCTCACATTGACTGCTGGGAAGGAATGGTGATTAAGTACCAGAGTCCTGTTGGCGGAGTTGGCGCCAAACAAAACACCCACATGTGCTGGTTAGGGAACCATGCGGAGGGTGGCAGCAGGAGGGATGCAGGTGATGGACACTAAAGCAGTATAACCGCTGTGCCCCCCTTCCTTCCGAGGTGGAATCCAGGGGACAATTTAAAGCTCATTTTCAGCAGCAACCTCCCTGCCTAAGACAACCATCTCCCACCTCAAGAAGGATTTCTATAATTGCCTTTCAGGACCTCAGAATATCCCAGAGGACTTTAGCGTTTTCTGTAGTGTAGACACAGTTGTGAAATAGGAAACACAGGAACTAATTTGTGCACAGCAAGCTCCCACAAACAGCAATGATATAATGACCAGATAAATATGTTCTGTTGGTGTTGATCGAGGGAAAAATATTGGTCAGCACACCAAAGGGAGAACTCCTCTGCTCTTAAGGATGCCAAGGGATGTTTTAAATCCACCCAAGAGGGCAGACAGAACCTTAACGTAACATCTCATCCGCAAGGTGCCACCTCTGACAGTACAGCACTCCCTCCGTACTGCACTGTCTTATGTGCTCAAGAACTTGAAATGCAACTTAAAGCCACAAGCTTTTGATTCATAGTCGAAAGCGTAGGCCACAGAACATGTTCAGGTACTTAAGTTGCCATCCTTTAACATTTGGGAAATAGAGAGGAGTTTTTCTTGTTTAGCATTCAGTTAAACTGAAAATTCCATTGGCAAGCTTTTATCAACAATTGAATCTGTGGAATTTGTGGAAACTTGGTCTTCTAAATGCCTCCCTCTCTCTCTTCCTCTTCTGCTCCCTTTCTTTTTGTGTGCTCTATTTGTCACAATCTCCTAGCTTCACATTCTTTGTCCTCCACTTTATTTTCTGACTGATTTGTGGCTGCCTGTTCTCCCACTTCAGACATCGGGGTGTTTCTCAATGCTGGAAACTAGGGGTGGGGGGGGGGGGCCCTCCTTTGGGCGTTAGAGCTGGATGCCATTTACCTGTGCCAATGTTTGGAGTGCATGCCTGGTATTGAGAACTTTGAGCAGCATAAACCAGTGGCCCTTTCAGGGCCCACAGCAGCTGCTCAGCTCGCAGTCCCAAAAAATGCTCCACCCGGCTCCAGAAACAATATTCAAGCCTACTGCTATGTGCTTATGATTCCTATTGGATTGCCCTTTTCCTACATCCAACCCCTCTAAAGAGGATGACTTTCAGCTCAGCTCTCCGCTGGCTGTATCTAGATGAGGTACAACCATGGAAATGTTGCAAATCAAGCCATTCCCCAGCCCCCACCTTTCCACCGCACCTTTAGAGTGCTGTCACATCTGCAGAATGACAGTCTCCCAGAGCCAGCTGGTTAGGCTTTGCGTTTAACCTCATGTAGCATTATCGTCATTGAATTCCCCATCATCAACATCCTGGCCGGGGGGTGGGAAGGAGGGTCACCATTGACCAGAAACCCAGCTGGATCAGCAGCATAAATACTGTGACTACAAGAGCAGGTTAGAGACTCAAAATTCTGGGACAAATGACTCACTTCCTGAATCTCCAATTCCTGTCCACCATCTACAAGGCATAAGTCAGGAGTGTGATGGAATAATCTCCACTTGCCTGGATGAGTGCGGCTCCAACATCACTAAAGAAGCTTGACACCATCCAGGACAAAGCAGCCCGCTTGATTGGCACCACATCCACAAACATTCACTCCCTCCACTGACACACAGCAGCAGCAGTGTGCACCATCTACAAGATGCACTGCAGCAGCTCACCATGGCTCCTTCGACAGCACCTTCCATACATACGACCACTGCTATCTAGAAGGACAAGGTCAACAGAAGTATGGAAATACCATCAACTGCGAGTTCCCCTCCAAGCCACAAACCATTGCGGATTGGAACTATGTTGCTGTTCCTTCAGTGTCACCAGGTCAAAATCCTGGAACTTTCGGTGCTATGGGTGTACCTCCACTAGCTGGACTGCAGTGGTTCAAAGGGGATCACTTCCACCTTCTTCAGGGCAATTAGGGGTGGGTAATAAGTGTTGGTTTTGTCAGTGAATGAATAAAAAAAGACAAACATTAGTCGTGCAGTTAAAAAGGCCACAAACTGCATCAGCTTAGTCTGTTTCCATTCTCCATCCCAAATATCCCATGACCCATCAGAGTGAGATTGCCAATTTAGCACCAATGAACCCTTAATTTTGAACTAACAAATGGATTCAGACTTCTCAAACGCACAGAGAATCCTTTCAAAACAACGTGCAGGGGAGACTTTAAATGGGTGAGTCTCGTTTGGATCTGAATACAAGTTGTTTAACCCATTGCACCAGCATTGGATAAGTAAATTATGGGTTAATACAGGGGCAAGCAAATACAAATTTATTGAATTAGTTTCCTCCACCATCGTGAATAAACAGTAATGCACTGTGTATGTATAAATAATTGTAGCCCTTTCATTGAGCATATTTGTGACTCTGCTAAAGGAATTAAGATGCCATTAAGGAAAATGAAAAGGAGTTAAATAAGCCCTGGTGGTGAAGTTAATCCTTTCATTATATTACTCGATTTTTTTCTGTTGCCTCGTAACTACTATGCCCCAGGCAGTCCAGTAACATTTTAGCTCGGCCATCCTCAATCACCATGGCAATAGTTGCCAATTAGCATCATGGGTACAGTATTTCTGAATTCCAGACAGTCGACTGGCAGCTTTGTACCGATTGAGTGTCGGCTTAGCTCAGTTGGTTATACTTCAGGCGAACAAGGATCAAGGGTTCTCTTCACCTTCATCCCTCATATTTACCTTGCATATCTGGGTTCTTTGTGAGAACATTATAAATAGGAGCAGCATTCAATAGAGTATGGTTGATCTTCTACCTGAACTCCACCTTTTATAAAATTCTTTCATGGGAACTGAGTGTTGCTGGCTGGGCCAGCATTTTTATTGTCCATCCATAATTGCCCTTGAGAAGTTGGTGGTGAGCAGCCTTCTTGAATCGCTGCAGTTCACGTGGTGTAGGTTCACGCAGCCACAGTGAAGGGACGGTGATTTATTTCCAAGTCAGGATGGTGAGTGGCTTGGAGGGAAACTTGCAGGTGGGGCTATTCCTATGCAGCTTGCTGCCCTTGTCCTTCTAGGTGGTAGAGGTTGTGGGTTTGGAAGGTGCCGTCGAAGGAGCCTTTGATTTGCTGCAGTGCATCTTGTAGATGGTACACACTGCTGCCATTGTGCATCGGCGATGGAGGGAGTGAATGTTTAAGGTGGTGCCAATTAAGCGGGCTGCTTTATCCTGGACGGCAGGTCTCTTTCTTTCTGGAAAAACTCAGCAGGTCTGGCAGCATCGGCGGAGAAGAAAATAGTTGACGTTTCGAGTCCTCATAACCCTTCAACAGAACTAGGTGAATCCAAGGAAGGGGTGAAATATAAGCTGGTTTAAGGTGTTGAGGGGGGTGGGGTGGGGTGGGAGAGAAGTGGAGGGGGTGGTGTGGTTGTAGGGACAAGTAAGCAGTGATCGAAGCAGATCATCAAAAGATGTCACAGACAAAAGAACAAAAGAACACAGAGGTGTTGAAGTTGGTGATATTATCTAAACGAATGTGCTAATTAAGAATGGATGGTAGGGCACTCAAGGTATAGCTCTAGTGGGGGTGGGGGGAGCATAAAAGATTTAAAAATATTTAAATGAAACTGGGGGGCACGCGCAGCTTTGAAAAAGGGTACGGCGGTGCTGCTGGAGGGAGAGGTCAAGTGTGTTCATATGGCGGCGCATGGCACTGAGTGTGGATCTTAGAATGTGATGGGAACAGCAGTCCGAGAAACGTTTTATGTCCCGGAGATACCTGTAATCCTGGGTGGGTTCGAAACATGAGGGATGGAATTTCAGTTGAAATCCACGTGGGGTAAGTCGAAGACGGAGACAGTCACTGAGAAAGGAGATATGGCTGTGAAAGCGGGTTTTAGTAAACACATTGTCAAACACCAGGAGAGAAATGGAAAGTAATGAAGGTGAGCAAGGCAAGAGAGAGACACGGAAATCTTGTCGCAGAGATGAACAGAACTTCTTCAAGGTAGGCATTTCTTGAAGAGCAGTGGCAGTCAATGCTGTTCCCGTCACATTCTGAGATCCACACTCAGTGCCATGCGCCGCCATATGAACACACTCGACCTCTCCCTCCAGCAGCAAAGCCGTACCCTTTATCAAAGCTGCGCGTGCCCCCCAGTTTCATTTAAATATTTTAAAATCTTTTATGCTCCCCCCACCCCCACTAGAGCTATACCTTGAGTGCCCTACCATCCATTCTTAATTAGCACATTAGTTTAGATAATATCACCAACTTCAACACCTGTGTTCTTTTGTTCTTTTGTCTGTGACATCTTTTGATGATCTGCTTCTATCACTGCTTGCTTGTCCCTACAACCACACCAACCCCCTCCACTTCTCTCTCCCCACCCAACACCCCACTCCCCACACACATCTTAAACCAACTTATATTTCACCTCTTCCTTGGATTCACCTAATTCTGTCGAAGGATCATGAGGACTCGAAACGTCAACTCTTTTCTACTCCGCCGATGCTGCCAGACCTGCTGAGTTTATCCAAGTAATTCTGTTTTTGTTTTGGATTTCCAGCATCCGCAGTTTTTTGTTTTTATCTCTTTCTTTCTGTTCTGCTTGTATTGGTGCATCTTGTTTGCATCAAGTGTTAGTGATTCTGGGGAATGGATCACTTTCTATTTCAGGTGTCAATCATACATCTGACCCAGATCTTCATTTTATTAGCCAGTGAACCAGTAGGTTTGTGCTAAACAGGGTTAACATGGTCCTCAGCCTCAAATGTAAATTGATGACCACCCTGTCACTGACTGCCCAATCAGAGGTTACATTCGAAACCCGTTCACTCTAAAATAACCCTTCATACTATCCAAAACAGAGGGGGTGCTCGCCTTTTCAGACCAAGCTAAGGGCACCCCCTCAAGCATAAGAAATTGTTACACTTCTCAATGTTATCCAGCGGCTCCTGCAGACTAGCGCCCACCATTTTAAAAAAATATATCTTTTATTTACTTATTTTTATTCATTCACTCAATGTTTTATCCCCTCTTTTTTTATCCCTTCTTCTTTCCTTTTTCCCCAACCTCCGCCCCTCCCCCCACCCCACTCCCAAAAGGACCATCTGTCACTTGTTCTATGTTGTTCTTTCACAGCGTACTGACCCTTGTTCTGCTATTAACACATTCTGCTTTCCTACCTTTATGCCACTAACAGCACCTTCTTCAGCTCTTACCACGATCATTAACAATCCCTTTATCTTGTGTCCATAACATCTCTTTCAATCTCTCCTTAGCCCCCACCCATCACTAACCTTCTATCCAGCTTCGCCTGCTGCATTCCTCCTTAAACAGTATAAGTTCCATCACATTCTACTTCTCTTTAGCTCAGATGGACTCAAAAAGTTAACTCTGTTTCTCTCTCTCCACAGGTACTGTCAGACCTGCCGAGTTTTTCCAGCATCTTCTGTTTTTAGTACCCACCTCAGTTGATACTGGGTGAGGAGGGTGGAGCTGCTAATTAATTTGCTTGCCAAACACCGGCAGGGTGGCATTGATTTTGTCAACATTTACCACTGAGGTAATGATGTTAGCAGAACAAAAATGTTGTGCGGGTTTAATGAGTATTAAAACGGCTGTCCCTCTGGCCCAGGACAACGCTCTCCGCTGTCCATTGGCATCTTCCCTTCACCCCTGCATTCTGATTACCAGGCCCCAGCTCTGTGATTGGCTGATGAGCATAATCTGCGATTTTGTGCTTCCTGAAACACCTTGGGCTGAATTTTGCCCTTGACGGGCGGGTGGGCCCAACCGACTCGGCGGTGGGTGGGCAGCCGATCGCTGCCGCTGAAACGGGCCGCGCTGCCATTTTGCGCGGGCGGGCCAATTAAGGCCCACCCAGCGGGTTTGCAACTCCCGTGTACAACGGGAAAATCCAATCGGCAGCGGGCATGTTGGGATTCCAATGGGGAACCGGCAGTCTGTATAAAGAGTGGCCAGGCAGCCTCCTTGAGGCAGTTCACCATGGCCACTCATAAGGAAGGACATGGTTTGAGGGCAGAGGAGGAGGAGGTGGGCAGGCTGCAGGATAGGCCAGCGGGGGGGCCACTGTGCCCCTCGGTTCTCAGATGCCTGCCTTGCTGTCCTCCTCCAGGAGGTGTCCAACCATCGGGATGTCTTGTTTCCAGAGGAGGGGAGGAGGAGGGCCCCCCCACATCACCAGGCAGGCATGGCAGGGGGTGGCAGTGACTGTAAGCGCCCATGACGATGTGCCACAAGCGCTTCAATGATTTGTTGCACTCTGGAAGGGTGAGTACCATGTCAGCCTAGGCCATTTGATCCAGCAGGTAGCCTTAGCCTTTGAGCACCTCACCCCCCCACGTTTTAGTGCTGTTACTGCATTGGGCATTTGGGGCATGCTGGGTGGGCAAACGGGTACTGACCATGCTTACATCAGCCTTAGTGGTTGAGGAGAAGATGGGTTCTCCCCGCAGCATATGTTGGTGTTTGTCGCATCTGAGTAGTCTGGGGGCAACCTGCAGGGGAGGCCGCTAGACACATACTCAGAACTCCAACACATGGCTTATTGATGGTGATGAGATGGTGGAAGGGGAGCCTCAAGGTTTCGTGGCCAAGAGCCATCTGCTGGCCTCGGAGCCAACCGAGTTGCGCCTCCTTGCCATGGGCGCTAAGACCCGTGTGTTATTCAAAGTGATGGATGCCGAATGTGTCCAACGTGCCCGTTGGGGGAGGGGGTTGGGAGCAGCCGTACTATCTTCTGGGGACTGATCACCAGTAGTGTGGACAGGAGCCACTGGAGGCCTCAGATGGGCCACTGTGGTTGGGGTGCGGCGTGCGCGTGCAGAGTACATGAGCGATCAGCCCCAATAAATTCTCTTCTATGCTCTGCAGGCAAAAATAGAGCACAATATGAGGGAGCGCCAGAGGACTGGTGGTGGGCACGCTGTGCTGCAGCGTCTCACCACCTATGAGGAGCAGGCCATGGAGCTGGGGAGGAGGCAGGCGCCCAGGGCGGCCGGGGGCAGTGAGGCTGGGATCCAGCGGCCAGGTATTTGAGGGCCACAGTCCCATCCACTCTGTCTCCCACCATCTAAATCGTTAATGTAGCAACACTGCTCATGCACAGACTGATACAGTCAGACATGTGGATCATACACAAAGGTCCCTCGGCCCCTTGAGGATGTGCGTCTCTAGCACCTTCCAAAGTCACCTTATCCCATTTGTGACCACTATCACCATGGCCTAACATGCCATGGCATCGCTGCTGCATATCCAAATACTTATTGCACCTTAGGAGGGTTTGTACCTCCACCACCCTTTCAACCAGTGCGTCCCACATTACTCTGTCCAAAAGGTGCTCAGTACCTCACCCATCAACCTCATGCCACTCAGCTTAAATAAATGCCACCACGTTAGTTATCCCTGCGCCAAGGGGAAATGTTGCCTTCTATTCCCCTCATAACAGTATGAAGGTCAGTAATGTGACCTGTCAATCTCCTGTGCTCCACGGCAAATGTCACAAGTGTTTGCAATGTTTCCTCATCACTCCAACTCTCCAGGTCAGCATGCATCCAGGTCAGATACCTCTGCACTCTCCCCACTCCAATGCCATCTCTCCCATGAAGCGCAGGTCACAACTGAACACAGAAGTGTAGATGTGGTCTCGACAACATTTTCTGCACTTGCAACATGACCTCCCTTTCCCTACATTCTATTCCTCGGCTAATGAATGGAACGTCTGGTTTCGACCTTGTTAAATGCCTTATGTTCCTGTTCTGCTACCTTAACAGGTCTGCCCAGCAAGGTCCCTGTAATTATCATGACTTCCCACGGTCCTACCATTACTCATGTATTCCCATACCTTGCTTGTCTTGCCCGAGTGCTTAACCGCACACTTATCCACATTACATTCCATGTGGCATTCCTTAGGCCATCTGACCAGACTGTCTATATGCGCATGTAATGTTTGGGCCTCTTCTTGACTATTTTCCACCCCACCAATATTCGTCTCCTTAGGGTCTTGAAGGGTGAGCGACTTATGAGGCTGGGGGGTAAAGGGATGAAAGGTGTTACTGACTGAACGCTAACTGATGCACTGTCCTTGTTGTTAATTTCAGCATCACCTCTGTATGGCCCCCGTCCAGAGCACCCCCTCCACACCTGAGGGCCAAGACTTGCAACTTGCGGCACATCATTTCAGCGACCCAGGCACCAGCGCAGCGACAAACACTTCGGTGGAGAATATAACGTCGGCTAGTTTCCCGGGTCACAATGGAGAGGGCATATCACAATCGCTGGAGGACATGGCACAGACAGAGAGTGCCAATGGTGCCAGCAGCCAGAGGGCTGCAGGGGGCCAGGCACATGCTGAGTCTGGCAGTGACGATGTGCCTCTGGAGATGTCACCAATGCAGCAGCTGCAGGACAAGCGACAGGATGCGCGGGAGCATCTGGCAGGGTTGCATGAGGGTGTGCTTCAGCTGATCTCTGTGTTGGAGGAGTCCAGGCAGAGTGTCAGTGAAGGCATGAACCACAGGGCAGAGCTTCAGGCTTCCTCCACTGAGAGATCGGCGACTCTCATGGAGAGCGGCTTCGATCGGATTGAGACTCTTCTGATTGGGTTACGCTCTGACCTGCAAGCCCTCACAGTGGTTCTGGCCACATTCACAATGTGGGAGATGTTCTGGGCATCAAGTGTTGGCGCTCGGTGCCCATGCATCTGAGGTGAGCAGGGAGGTCGAATGGGAGCTCACATCGGTGCAGCAGCTGCCTGTCGTCGCTGCGAGCTCCTCTCAGGGCGCTCCAGATGAGGGCAGCAGCTCCTTCGTCCCTCTGCCAGTCAACGTTGCTTCCATTGAGGCTGCGACAACTGGTGAGGTGCCAGTTCAGGAACTGGCAGCTCCCTCCCAGGCTCCACGGGCCGGAGGACGCCCACCAAGGTCATCGAGGCCAACAGGACAGCAGAGTCAGCAGGCTGTCTCACAAGCCACTCTGAGCGATGGGGCAGCACCTAGACGTAGCACCCACAAACGTAAGCATAAGGCACGTTAGGCAATGCATGGGTTTGTCACTGGTGATTTTGTGTTGGCCCTAGATTGAGAAAAAATACTTACGTACGTCTGAGCGATGTTTGTTGCTTATTTTGGTGGGAATAAAGTCCACATTTCTAACCATGGCTGAGGGTGTTTCCTTTGTGCTGCATTTGTATGTTTCCCAGACATATCATGAGTGTTTGAGTGGACATTGATGTTTCTGTTCTAAGCCCTTAGTTGCAGCTGATAAAGTGGAAGATGTAGCACCTAAGTGCCACGTGTGGATGCGCCAAGCAATGTTGGTCCTGCTGATCAATGTGTGTGGAGCTAGCTGAATGTTCGTTGGATTAAAGTGTCCTGGTGTCCCTGCCTCCTTGGTGTAGTAGCGGGTCGGCGTGCTGCCCCTCATCATCGCCCTGTGTTTCCTCATCCTCTGAGCCATTGCTGGATACATCATGTGCAGCTTCATCCAGTGCATCAAGGACTTCATCGTTAACTGCATCCCCCTTTTCCAGCGCAAGATTGTGCAGAGCGCAGCATGCTACCACTATCACATTGACGCGATCTGGGGGGTACCGGAGTGCACCCCCTGAGCGGTCCAGGCAACGGAAGCGTATCTTGAGAAGACCGATGGCTCTCTCCACCACAGCCCTTGTGGTGCCCTGGCTCCTATTGCAGCGCTGCTCAGCTTCTGTTCTTGGACAGCGGAGAGGCGTCATGAGCCACCTTCTGAAGGGATAGCCCTTGTCACCCAGCAGTCAACCATCCAGCCGAGCTGGAGCACTGAAGAGCCCTGGCACCTGGGAGTGTCTGAGGATGTAGGCGTCGTGGGAGCTGCCTGGGTACCTTACACAAACTTGCAGAATCAGCATCCTGTGCTCACACCATCTGCACGTTCATGGAGTGAAAGCCCTTCCTGTTGGCGAAGGCACCAAGCTCACCTGCTGGTGCCTTGATGGCCACATGTGTACAGTCTATAGCACCCTGGACACGGGGGAAGCCAGCAATGGCCGTGAAGCCTCTGGCTCATTGTGCCTGACTTGCCTGGTCAATGCCCATCTGAACAGAGCGTCTGTAACCTGCTTGACACAAGTATGGATAGCTGATTGGGAGACATCACAAAGATCACCCACCGAGCCCTGGAAGGAGCCACAGAGGCATAGAAGTGAAGGGTAACTGTGACCTTCAGAGCCATTGGCATGGGGTGTCCATCCACACAGTTAGGGGGGATCTCAGGGCCAATCATCTGACAGATGCAGTTGACCGTCTCCCTTGGCAGACAGAGTCTCCTTCGGCCCTGCACCTCAGTCATATTGAGGTAGCTGCTTCACCGCCTGTATACCCTGGCAGCAGGATAGTGGCGTCTTCTGTGGCCCCTTCCACCTTGGACAATCTCTTGGCCCTGTGCCTCTTGTCCCTGTGCCTGGCCTCCCAAAGGTGGCTCCCCTGGAGGCTGATTGTCCAGTCCTGGCCTCCTCCTTATTCTATCCCTCCCTTCTTCGTCATGGGAGCTGCCTCCAGTGGAGATGTCAGAACCCATACCCCCAGGCTAAATGGAGGCCTCCGGAAAGCTGCAGGCCGGATAAAGATTACTGTCTGCAGACTGGTGAGCTGAAGCTTCAAAGTACAGGGAAAGCTGTTGGAAATCGACGTGAACTGCTAACAATCACACAGGCAAGTTTAAAACACTTTCTGCATTAAATACTTCAGAAAAAACATGAACAACCCCTCTGAGCCCACATATCCTGCCGTGGATGTGGTTTGTTAAAAAATCACTTACCTGCCTGCCCTTTGGGCCCATGTGCCGAGTAGAAGTTCGCACGGGCACCTCAAAATCAGCTTCAATTGCTGAGTTAAGGGCCTTAACAAAGCCTTTAATTAATGGCGGGCGCACATCGCGCTGCATAGCGTGCCCGCCCACCTCAATATCGTGATGCCGCACGCTGACATCGGGACGCTCACGTGACGTCAGCTCGCGACATTTTAAGTGCTGACATGCAGGCCCGGCCACCCGTGCGTCAGCCAGAAAATTCAGCCTTGTGACCGAAAGCGGAGAAAAGGGCAATTCAGAAGTTGTAATATATTTGGACTTTTGGCCTTTGGTAAGATACCACAAATTGACTCAGGTCAGGACATGTGGAGTCAGGGGGCAAGTAGTCGAATGAATGGCTACAAGACAGAAAACAGAGTTAAAGTTAAAGCTAGTTAATCAGATTTGCAAAAGGTGGGAAGCAGTGTGTGCACGACTTACACAAATGATTTGGACTGAGGAATTGGATGGGAGATAAGACTTAGGAGCAGGAATAGACCATTTAGCCTTCAAGTCTGCTCCACCATCAATAAGGTCATGGCTGATCTGGTTATAGGCTCTACTGCACTTTGCCTTCTGCCTCCCCCTGTTTCATGGGATTTGAATTCCAGCATTTGCCTCGGGACATTAGCCTAGGACCCAGTGGTTTATTAATCCAATGACCTTACCACTGTGCCATCACCTCTTCCTAAGGTAAGGAACAGCTTTAAAATGTGCAGATGAAATCAGCTTGGAGGGTATAGTTAATACAGAGAGTGGCTACAGCAAAATACAGGAAGACATTAATAAATGGGCATATAATTACCAAAAGAATTGCAATACAGATAGGTGAGAGGTGATAGGAAGAACGTCTTTACGTTAAAGAATAAATCTGAAAGGTTTTAGTCAGGAAACACAGAGGTCCAGGTTTCTCAGCATGCAGTGGAGTTTGACTCCACAGTGAGCTTGTTTTCTTCCTCACAGGATCCCTGCTCGGAAGTCAACCTGATTGACTGGCTTGGCTCTCAGTCAGGCAGGGAGTACTCCTGAACAGGTCTCAGGGGCAGGTAGGAAGCCTACAGTTGCTTGTAGGAACATGGAGTGGGGGAGGTGATGGTGTTGCGGTATTGTCACTGGACTGGTAATCCAGAGACCCAGGGTAATGCTCTGGGGACCTGGGTTTGAATCCCGCCAGAGCAGATAGTGGCATTTGAATCCAATAAAAATCTGGAATTAAAAGTCTAATGGGAAGCCCATCCTTGTAAAGGACTAATACCCTTTAGGGAAGGGAACTGGCCTACATGTGACTCCAGACCTGCAGCAATGCTGTTGACTCTTAAATGCCCCTTGAACAAGGGCAATTAGGGTTGGGCAATAAATGCTAGCCTAGCCAGTGATGCCCACATCCAATGAATTAAACAAAAAAATGCAGCATCTGATCTTGTGTGAGGTTTGATCTCCAACACTGGGGAGGGGAGAGAGACATTTTGGATAAGGGTGGTACAATGATAGGGAAGCAGCAGACTTTGTAGGTCGGGGTAGAGCAGTGGATGGGCTCCTGTTTCTCTTGACCCACTAGCATTGCTACAAAGGCAATTAGCTCTTCCCCAAGGCCGTCCTCAGACCTCTCCCTCCCCTTGATCTGCAGGCTCAGCGTTAAAAATGAATGCTTCCAGCCTCATTATAATATTCAAATGGCCAACCCACCTCCTGGGAGCTGGTTGGCTGCCCACCCACGTCCCACCTTCATTAAACCTGGAAGTGATCTTGAGATTTAAAAATTTTTTGCTCTTCGCCTGACCCCAACCCACTGATTTTTGAGGGTTAAAGTTACTCCACAAGAGTTGAATTGGATAAAGGATCCAAGGGTATAAACGTACAAGTGACTAAAAGTGGGCATGCAGGTTAATTAAATCATAAAAAAGCAAACAAGGTTTGGGGTTCATTTCTAGACAAATTGGCTGGAACTTTCCTGACCAAGTGGAGGAAAGTTTAGAGGTGAGGGTCCAAGAAGTAAGTAGAAGAACTGCTGAGGCTAGCTCCTGGCAGCTCACATTAGAGGCAGGCAGCCAATTAGATCAATCAAGGTTCCACCTTGGGGCCATTTTCACATGTCAACTATATTTTACCATGTGTCAGACCAGCCTTCCTGCTGAGTCCAGAGGCCAGCAGCAACTTGAAGGTAGGCCAAGGAGCCATTGTCCTGCTCTCACTGGCCCAATGACTGAGCCTCAAGTATGAAAAGGCGATAACCATGGTCAAAACCATTTCTGTAGAGCAGTTTCCCCTCTATTTTGAGGTGCCCTCGTGCTTTCCAACCTGCCTCAGCAGTGTCCACCTCCCCCAGTAGGGCTGCTAGCTGACCAGTGCTGTGGTCTCTCTCATTGGGCCACTACCTCAGGAATAAGTCACCATCTTTGGGCTGCGAAAGCAAAGGTGGCCAGTTAGGAAACTGTTGATGACGCTTGGGACCTGCATATGGTCCTGACGTTGGGCTTCCGACCCCCTTGGGAAACTCAGCCCATTGAATTAAAAAAGTAGATAAACTAGGTGAAACGTATATGGAGCTTTGGTCAGATCGTATTTGGACTATGGTGAGAGGTTCTGGGGCCAGAATTTCGTCTGGCGATAGAAGCGGGAATGGGGTCAGGATTGACAAAGACTTTGAATTTTTTGCAGTAATTTCAAATTTGCAGTACCTTCCCAATCCTGCGCTATTTTTGTGTAGCCTTTTCCAGGTGGGGAAAGACTTGGGTTGTGATGCTGCATTGTACCTCTCCTTGAGGTGGGCGTTGCCATTGTGAGCCCTACAGGAAATTTGAATTTCCTCTCCTCCTGCTATTTTTGTGTGTGCTGGTGCAGCTTTTGGAAGCCCGATTAAAAATCTCACCTCATTGGAGAGTTTGTGGCCAATGGTGGAAGGCTGCTGAGAAGTCAGGAACATTCTGACAGCTACGTATGAAATGTTTTGACAACTTGTCACTACTGGATGCTATATTGTATTGTAGATATGTCTTAACTGCAATGATTCATCATAGGGCTTTGTACTGAAACGGTAAGTTGACCATTATATTGACCAGCACTATTTAAGTGTTAGATATTAGTATACCTTGCCATTGGGATAAGTGCCATAATGCATTCAAACTGTACAAAAAAATGTGCTGGAAACCCTTCATATCATGTTTTGGATTGCAAGTTAAATATCTAAAGAGCTGTAACTTTGAAAAGAAAACTGCCCTGATGTTGAAAGTTAAAAAAAAAATCTAAGCACCTGCTCCACCCCATTGATTGATAGGCTATCTACTTTGAAACGTAGAATAGACCATCTGGATTTTAAGTGTCATTTCCCAGAGATAAAAGCAAAAAACTACAGATGCTGGAAATCTAAAACAAAAATAAAAATAAAAATACCTGGAAAAACTCAGCAGGTCTGGCAGCATCTGCGGAGAGGAACACAGTTAACATTTCGAGTCCGTATGACTCTTCATGAATGGTTGAATGTAGGATGTGTCCCCACAAGGAAACATTGAGGGGAATACAATAAAAGCATTTAAAATGAAGTTTGACAAGTACATGAAGGAGAAAGGGACAGAAGACTATGTTGATAGCGTTAGAAGGAGAGAGATGGAAGATGCTGATGGGGATCATAAACACCGGCAAGGAACATTTGGATGGAATACCCAATTTATCTGCTGTATATTCTGCATAATCCAGGCCCTTTGATTAGAGTCCAGCCTGAACTCACTAACTGGGAACCAAAAAGTACACTTGTACAGATCTCAGTATAGGCTATGACTCTTCAAAAAATATTCTTTAATTTAAAGATTGCCCTTGCCCGCGACTTTCCTTTACCAGGTTAAGGGGATGGCCATTTCGGACTGAGATAAGGAGAAATTTCTTCACTTGGAAGGTTGTGAACCTTTGGAATTCTCTACCCCAGAGTGCTGTTGTGCTCAGTTGCACAGTATATTCAAGAGAGCGATCAACAGATTTTTGGTCACTAAAGGAATGCAGGGAATATGGGGATAGGGTGGGAAAGTGAAGTTGATGGGTGTAATACAATGGTAAGTTTCGTGGCAGTGGGCATTCAGTTGGGTGGGAGGGTGGTGAGTGGGCACCCAGCCACTTGCCTGCCTCTGTACCAATTTTAGGGAACAAAGAACAAAGAAATGTACAGCACAGGAACAGGCCCTTCGGCCCTCCAAGCCTGCGCCGATCATATTGCCCGTCAACTAAAACATTTTGCACTTCCGGGGTCCAATTAATGCAAACTTAAAGACCTCATCCCACGGCCACTGGTATTAACCCAGTGGGTGGGCCTCACCATGTGGGAAGTATGAAAAATAAACCCTTTCGGGGTTGCTTGCGGACTTGCAGGAGGGTGGAGAGGAGGTGAGGGCGTGGGGGGAGGGGGGGGGAATTACTTGTTAAAAGGCACTCGGTGCCAGATTGCGAAGTCTGGCATCGGCCAACCCCACCCCCCCATCCACTCTTGCTCCTAACCACCACCCCCACGCCCTCCTGCGATCACTCACTTGTGTCTGTGTCCATGGGAGATACAGAGCCTCGAGTGGGTGTTCCTGTTGATGTATTGGCACAAAGAAAAGAAGCTTGGAGCCAACTGTTGGAATTCCAGATATCTCATAACGTGACCCCAAAGATTTCTGGGACAAATAAAGCCCTAGATAGTTGTTTGGCAGTACAGAACTTGAGTATTGCTGAAAAAAGAGACATGTCAAAACTTTTCACTTTGCACTCATCAGGACACTTTGCATGAATACCAATATAAGGGGCAAACAACAATTTATACTGTCTGAGAAGAGTGCATGGATTGGTTGGCAAGTGGACTCTGATTGGTAGAGACATTGCCATGGAGAATGCACCAATTGATGGTGACTGATACTTAACTGCCAGGCATTGTTTGAAATTTAAACCAGGAATCTTGACCCTGATTGGTCAAGGAATTTTGCTGAGGAATGAGGCTGCCACTTATTTTGTTTAGCTGAAACAGGTGCAATATGCGTATTTGTTCTTTCTGTCTGCAAAGAATAAGTCCCTGTTGTTCATATGCGTAGCTTCCAGTACACGCAAATGCATCATACTGCGAGCTGGAATGACAATCTTAAATTGGTTGTCAGCGTAATTCTTAGCACACTGAGCATCAGGACCTCCTCGTAAGCCTGCTCCTGGATCTGGCCATTGTGGCCACCAACAGGTCTAGACAGTGGGCAGTCGTCCGACCAAACTGTCTGCCCCTCTACCGCAGCTATGCTCATAGTGAGGTGGCCTGGAAAGGGAGCTCGCGGTGTCCACCGATATGCTTGAGGCCCTTCATAACTGGTGGGTGCTGCGAGGGCTTGGGTGCATCATCAGCTCCGGAATAATATTTTGAATTAATTAATTAAATTTCCTTTGACATTTTGATTTTTGTTCCAATGCCCAGCTAGGGACTGTCATCCCTCTCATTTGTTGACTTTTGTTTAATTTATTGATTTTTGTTTTACTAAAAGAGTATATTGGTATTCTTGCAAGGTGCCCTGATGAGCAAAAAGTTTCGACCCTTTTCTCAGCAACACTAAAGCCATAGATATTTTACACTTGGTTGTCATAACCAAGGCAGTAGCCACCAGTTCCCTGGTGATGCTATTGAGCGATGAGGAGCTGCAGGCCTCCGATTGGTCAATTCTGCTCCTGGGGTCATTGATCCCAGGAAAGCCCATCGCTGACCTGTCAAGTGCCTGAGTGGCATTTAATTCAGTGGGCCTTCCCAAAATGAGGCGATGTGGGGATCCCACCACCCCTATCACCTCCATTAAATACCACCTGACATAACAGTTCAGCCATAAATTTTTTAAATGGCAGAGCAGACTCAAGCAGCATTACGGCCCACTCCAGCTCCCATCACTGACACAAACTCAAACTTGGAGACCCGGCTTGTTCAAAGAGTATAAACACCCAAGAAAACTCAGGCAACCAAGTTTAAAATATCTCGGGCTTTATTAGTCCCAGTAATCATCGGGGTCATGTTATGAGATATCTGGAATTTCAACAGTTGGCTCAAAGCTTCTTTTCTTTATGCCAGTACATTAACAGAAAGCTGAACTTCTGTAACCCAATGTTCAAAACGCAGCTGGACTTCACCCAGACGCTGTGACCTGGGAGACTAGCAGAACCCGGCTGCCTTATTGAGCGATGTCCCTCGGCAACAAACTGAGCTCTGTTATACTCTTTTGAACGGCTTTTTGTTAAACTTTATGGATTTGCAAATCAAACAGTGCTCCATCTGTGACTGGTAAAATTAGACCTCCTGCCAGGTTAATAGGAATGCCTTCAGTGCTTTACAACAGCTCGGGGCCGGTCATCTTCAAATTTAAAACTGTTAAGGAGCAATAATGATCCTTATGTTTATTTTTAGTGTTACAGAGATATGTACTCTCTTTGTTCTTCTGAATTCATAACTTGTCCTCAACTCATGCCTCGAGCCTACATAAGAGCATAAGGAATAGGAGCAGGAGGAGGCCATTCAGTCCCTCAAGCCTGCTCCACCATTCAGTAAGATCATGGCTGATCTGCTTGCGTTCAGGTTCCACATTCCCATCTACCCCTCTGATAACCTTTGATTTGGTTGCTGAACGAGAATCTATCTACCTTAGATACATTCAGTGACCTTTGACTCCTTTACCACTTTACTGGGAGATGGTGATGTCATGGTAATATCACTGAGCTAGTATCCAGAGGCCTAGGCTAATGCCCTGGGGACATCGGTTCAAATCCCACCATGGCTGCTGGCAGAATTTAAATTCAATTAATAAACCTGGAATATAAAGCTTGTCTTATTGATTGTTGTAAAAACCCATCTGGTATCGATTGTCATAAAAACCCATCTGGTCCACTAATGCCCCTTTAGGGAAGGAAATCTGTCGTCCTTACCTAGTCTGGCCTACTTGTGACTCCAGGCCCACAGCAATGTGGTTGTCTCTGAAATGGCCTATCAAGCCACTCCATTCAAGGGCAATTAGGGATGGGCCACAAATGCTGGCCTTGCCAGGGACACCCACATCCCCGGAAAGTATAAGGGAAAAAAAACTAGCCCCTGATCTGATCCTGTACATACCTTTCCCATTTGCTCTTACTGTGATCCTGTCCTGTTCTCATCTTCTCCCTGAACCCCTACCTCAGGCCTGCCACAAATTGAGAAAACCCCTCATATGATGGGGAAAGGTAGCCTTATTTCATTACTAGCTCTGATATAAATGCCTGAGTTAGGTTGCTCCCCTGTGATTGTTCTGAGTAAATTGTTACGCTGCTGTCTGTCCGCTTTTCCTTTGGCAGATGTAGGTCAGACCAGCAGATTTCCTTCCCTATAGGGCATTAGTGAACCAGGTGGGGTTTTATGACAATCCACAATGGCTTGTGGTCATCGACAGGCTTTTAATTCCAGGTTTTTATTGGATTCAAATTTCACCATCTGCCTTGGTGGGATTTAAGCCTGGATCCCCAGGGAGTTACCCTGGGTCTCTGGAATACTAGTCCAGTAACAATACCACAATGCCCCCACTTCCCCCTCAATAAAAGGAAGCTCACATGCCAAATAGAAGTTGTTTCCCCAATAAGTAACTCTTCAGCTTATTGAGGTAATGGAAAAACACCTCACACCCATTGTGTTGGAAAGTATTTGATCCCTGTTTCTGATCAGAAGGAGATGTAAATGAGTTTTTAAAACAGAAAGTGGGATCAGTTTGAAAATATGAGTAAGCTAGACCACCAATACGGAGCAGCATGGCATGCTTATATTTTTTATGAGTAGGAAGTGGAATGCGGCTGAGTGAGTTTGGATCAAAACTGATACTCTGCATATTCATTTGCTATATCGGAAAATAAAGCAAACGGTTTGAATCAGCCCCCATCTCACCAAATGTTTTCTCTGTCCCCCAATTCCCTTTGTGTCTTTCATGAAATAGAGAAATCAGGCAGGTGAAAGGCACAAATATCCAGACCACGTCACAAGGGATGTTATTTTGTCCCTGGGCTCCACTGTCACATGAGTTATCAGGCAGATTGAGTCAATTCCTATAGATGCAAAATTCTCAGACAGCTTTCAGGAACCACTGACAAAGCTGAACGCTAGAAGAATTGATTTTATAACAAAGCAAATGCTGCATGTGCTGTACATCTGAAATAAAGGCAGGAAATGATGGAAATACCCAACAGGTCAGGCAGCACCTATGGAGGGAGAGAGACAGAGATAACGTTTCGGGTCTGTGACCTTTCATCAGAACGTTGGATGAAAGATCATCAACCTAAAACATTAGCCCAGCTTTTCAGTAATCGGGTCGACTTGGGAACCATTTGAAAAGTGGGGGGGGGGGGGGGGGGGGGGGGGGGGGTGGGGCCGATTCTGGGATTCCCGCGCAATTCCTGTTTCAGGCTATTCTTGCCAGCTCATGGTAAGGGTGTGAGTAGCCTGCCCGCACACAGCACTCCTGCCCTTGCCAACTCTATTGCCAGGGTGGGCAGTTCAATCCGTTCCCAACGCCCCCCTCCAATTTTTGTGGCATTGGGTCACGTCCATAAGAATATATAGTTTACAGCGTCTCAGAGGAGTCATGAACCATGAGGGGAACCCAGACCCTAGTGCGGGACCAAGAAAAAACAGTCATCTGCTCCTGGAATTCTATCATTGATGACATCCTTTGAAATCCAAAATAAAACCCTGTTCTTTCACTTTCAGTAGTTAGATGGTCTTGTAGAAACACACTCTGGGAGGCTTCTTAGTCAAACAAAACAAATTTTACTTACACAAGAGCTCCTGCGGTCCCTTGTACCCAGCCAGCCCCTCAAACAAACCTTTCCTAGGAAACTCCTCCCGCACTAGCCAAACATTGGTTGAACAAATCACCTGACCCCTACTCAATCTGATTTAAAGTGACAGTCATCAAGTCCCTTCCCCCCCCTTAACTCTTCTGTACATCTTTTCAGCCAACAATTGCTTTATACAATTGAACCAAGAATTTTCTGAATTCTAGAAACAATTACATATGTCATTGGCCAGGACTTCAATTACACAATACATACTATAGACCCAATAGTTATAAATTAAGTCTTTGGGGTGGTTTTAGCAGTGTAGTTCGACAGGTTGTGAGGCTTCTACTGGATTGACATTTTCCGGAACTGTGCTAACAGGTACCTCCTTTGGTACAGACAATTCATTATCATGAACTTCCACAGGGATGTCCTTAATGCTTAATACAGGTCGACCAGAATCTTCAATACACACAGGTTTGCCAATGCTCGGTGGTAACACTGACTACAGGAGTGGCTCTCTACCCCTCAAATGGTCAACGTGTTTCAGCACGATCGTCCCTCTATCCTTACTTGATACGAAAGAAGTCTGGTCTCAGAAACCACTCTTCCAGGAATCCACCCAGGACCGCTCCCGAAGTTTTCCACATACACATTTTCATTAGTTGAGAACTTCCTAACTCTACTGTGAGAATCATGGCTTGTCTTCTGGTTGCACTGACTTGGCTCTAACCTCCCCTGCAAATTTAGCAACGTAAGACTTAACTCCGTCCTGTAACGACATTTCATTAACAGTTCAGCAGGAGGAACACCTGTCCTTGCATGTGGGATGGTACAGTAACAGCAGAAAACATGAGACTCTTGTTGCTAAAGATCCACCTGATAGCTTTCTCATGCCAGGTTTAAAGTTTGGACGGTCCTCTTGGCTTAGCCACTCAATGCTGGGTGGTAGGACTCTGTCTTTATGTTTTATACCATTGCGAGTGGTGAAGTTTTGAAACTCCATACTCATGAACACTGCCCATTGTCGGACACAATTACTTCAGGCAAACATGAGTTGCAAAACAGTGCAGCGGTTTTCGATGGTCGCCACCGATGTCGATGTCTTCACCTCAAAAATTTCTATCCACTTGGAGCATGCATCTATTACGAGGAGAAACATCATCCCTGTAAATGGTTCCATGTAAGTCGACATGGATGCGGACCCATGGCCGGCCAGGCCATTCCCAAGGGTATAGTGGAGCTGGAGCTGGAGCTGGAGCTGGAAGATTTTGCTGCAACTGGCACTGTTGGCAGTGTCTTACCATGTTCTCATTATCAGTGTCGATTCCAGGCCACCGTACATAACTCCTGGCTGACATTTTTATTTTCGAGATACCAGCGTGGCCGCTGTGTAGTTCCATCAGGAGTGGTTCCCTGCCAGGCACAGGAACGACCATTCGCTCTCCCCATAGCACAATACCATCTGGAGTAATTGTGTCCGACAATGGGACAACTAAGTTCATGTTTATGGATGGAGTAAGGTTTCATGCCCTCTGAAACCGCCTCATTTCCCCAACCCGTAAGGATTTTATTTCGTACTCCGGATAACAGTGGAGCCCGACCGGACCAGGTTTTGGTTTGTTTTGCCAAGTCTGGTAGCATATCCAAAAAGCTTAAGGCCAAGACAATTTCTGAACAATAGGTACACATGTAATACTTTCTCTCAAGGGCAGGCGATTCAGGCATTTGCAATATGTACCCCTGCTCGGTGTTTGAGGGTGCATTAATATGTGGCCATGATCAATTGAGGGGGAGGGTGGGAGGTGGTGGCATGGTAGTATTGTCACTGGGCTATTATTCCAGAGACCCAGGGTAATGATCTGGGATCATGAGTTCAAATCCCACCATGGCAGATGGTAAAATTTGAATTCAATAAAAATCTGGAATTAAAAGCCTGATGAAAACCTATCGGCTTCACTAATGTCCTTTAGGGAAGAAAATCTGCCATCATTACCTGGTCTGGCCTACATGTGACTCCAGGCCCACAGCAATGTGGTTGACTCTTAAAATGTCCTCTGAACAAGGACAATTAGGGACAGGCAATAAATGCTGGCTGAGTTGGCAATGCCCACATCCCATGAATAAATATTTTTTTAAAATGCCCACCTCTGAATCCTCACAGAGGCTATTGGTGGGATAGCCTTGTCCTCTTTAAAAAGGCCCAACAGTGGCTTGTGGCCTGAAACAATAGTGGATTGTCTCCCATGTAGATATTCATGGAACATTTTGACGCTGAAAACTATTGATAGGCCCTCTTTTTCGATTTGTGAATAATTGTGAATTTGTGAATAGCCTCTTTCTAGCTACCAATAGAATTCTCGACACATATCCTATCAGCCTATCTGAGCCGTCAGCCATCTCATGGGACAACACTGCCCCAAGGCCATATGGAGCGGTGTCACACGTCAGTATTAGTTCCTTCAATGGGTCGAAGTGTAGGAGTAGACTTGAAGACTGCAGCAATTCCTCCTCAAGACCAGCGGAGGTGCTGCTTTAGTAGGGTGTGTAAGGGGGCCAGCACAGTGGATAGATTTGGCAAAAACCACCCATAGTAATTGGCTATTCCCAGAAACGATTTAAGTTCAGACACATTTGTGGGGAAGGCGCTTTTTTTATGGCCCTGATTTTTTCCTCGATGGCGTAACCCGGTTGATCCTATGCCCCAGGTAAGACACCTCCTTGGCTTGAAAAGTGCACTTTTCTTTCTTGAGGTGGATTCCAGCCTCCTGAAATCTTTTTAGCGCCTCTTCTAAATTTGCCAGAAGTTCAGCTTCTGTGGTGCTAGCGATGAGCACATCATCGAGGTGTAGCACAACCTGAGGTGACCCATGTAGTAGACTCTCCAGTGTGCATTGGAATATTGCACATGCCAATGAGACATCAAAAGGCAGGTGCATGTACTGAAAAGTCTCTTATGGGTGTTTATTGGGAACCATCATCCAACTCAAGCCGTTGGTAGGCCTGACTCATGTCCAGCTTGGTAAGTGATTGGTTCTTGGTAAGTTCTGCATAAAGATCTTCAATTCGTGAAAGAGGATACTTGTCCAGCTTTGCAGACTGATTGATGGTTTGTTTGCAATCACTACAAATACTGATAGTCTTGTCAGGCATACAATGCGGCGAAGAACAACGGCAAACCAGGGGATTAGAAAGCCTACAAAAACCAACAGAGGACAACAGAAAAAGAAATAAGGAGGGACAAGTTTAAATATGAGGGTAAACTAGCCAGAAATACAAAAGAAGATGGCAACACTTTTTTTTAGATATATAAAGAGTAAGAGAGAGGCAAAAGTGGACATTGGGCCACTGGAAAATGACGCTGGAGAAGTAGTAGTGGGAAACAAAGTTATGGCGGAGGAACTGAATAGATACTTTGCATCAGTCTTCACTGATGCAAAGACATGAGTAACATCCCCAAAATTCAAGAGAATCGGGGGGCAGAGGTGAGTATGGTGGCCATTACCAAGGAGAAGGTGCTAGGAAAACTGAAAGGACTGAAGGTGGATAAATAACCTGGACCAGATGGATTACACCCCAGAGTTCTGAAGGAGCTAGCTGAAGAGATAGTGGAGGCGTTAGTGGTGATCTTTCAGGAATCACTCGAGTCAGGGAGAGTCCCAGAGGACTGGAAAATCGCTAATGTAACCCCCCAGTTTAAGAAAGGAGTGAGGCAAAAGACAGGAAATTACAAGCCGATTAGTCTGACCTCGGTCGTTGGTAAGATTTTAGAGTCCATTATTAAGGATGAGATTTCAGAATACTTGGAAGTTCATGGTAAAATCGGGCAAAGTCAGCATGGTTTCATCAAAGGGAGGTCATGCCTGACAAATCTGTTAGAATTCTTTGAGGAGGTAATGAGTAGGTTAGACAAAGGAGAGCCAATGGATGTTATCTACTTGGACTTCCAGAAGGCCTTTGACAAGGTGCCGCACAGGAGGCTGCTCAGTAAGATAAGAGCCCATGGTGTTAGAGGCAAGGTACTAGCATGGATAGAAGATTGGCTGTCTGGCAGGAGGCAGAGAGTGGGGATAAGGGGGTCCTTCTCAGGATGGTGGCCGGTGACTAGTGGTGTTCTGCAGGGGTCAGTGTTGGGACCACAACTTTTCACTTTATACATTAATGATCTAGATGAAGGAACTGAGGGCATCCTGGCTAAGTTTGCAGATGATACAAAGATAGGTGTAGGGACAGGTAGTATTGAGGAGGCGGGGAGGCTGCAGAAGGATTTGGACAGGTTAGGAGAATGGGCAAAGAAGTGGCAGATGGAATACAACATGGGGAAGCGTGAGGTCATGCACTTTGGTAGGAAAAATAGAGGTATGGACTATTTTCTAAATGGGGAGAGAATTCAGAAGTCTGGAGTGCAAAGGGACTTGGGAGTCCTAGTCCAGGATTCTCTTGAGGTTAACTTGCAGGTTGAGTCGGTAGTTAGGAAGGCAAATGCAATGTTGGCATTTATTTTGAGAGGACTAGAATATAAAAGCAGGGATGTGCTGCTGAGGCTTTATAAGCCTCTGGTCAGCCCACATTTAGAATATTGTGAGCAATTTTGGGCCCTGTATCTCAGGAAGGATGTGCTGACCCTGGAGAGGGTCCATAGGAGGTTCACGAGAATGATCCCAGGAATGAAAGGCTTAACATATGAGGAACGTTTGAGGACTCTGGGTCTATATTCGATGCAGTTTAGAAGGATGAGGGGGGATCTGATTGAAACTTACAGAATACTGGATGGCCTGGATAGAGTGGATGTGAGGAAGATGTTTCCATTAGTAGGAGAGACTAGGACCGAGGGCACAGCCTCAGAGTAAAGGGGAGACCTTTTAGAACAGAGATGAGGAGAAACTTCTTTAGCCAGAGAGTGGTGAATCTATGGAATTCATTGCCACAGAAGGCTGTGGAGGCCAGGTCATTGAGTGTATTTAAGACGCAGATAGATAGGTTCTTGATTGGCAAGGGGATCAAAGGTTATGGGGAGAAGGCAGGAGAATGGGGTTGAGAAATTATCAGCCATGATTGTACGGCAGAGCAGACTCGATGGGCCGAATGGCCTAATTTCTACTCCTATGTCTTATGGTCTTATGGGCTTCAATACGAGAACAATGGGTGCAGCCCATTCCAAAAACTGAACTGATTGGATAATACCGAGTCCTTCTAACCTCTTTAGTTCAGCCTCCACCTTCTCACAAGGAGCATGTGGTGCCAGTCTAACTCTGAGAAATCGAGGGGGGTGAGGTGGCTTCCAGATTCACTTGGATTTTGACTGTAAGCCCTTTATTTTGCCCAACTCGTCCCGGCCGACACCATCACATTCTCTTAACAATTCTGACAATCCCCCTGTCCTCACCTGGAAAATGTCAGCCCAGTTTGGCTTTATTTTCTTGAGCCAGTCATGGCCCAGAAGGTTAGGCCCTTCAACCATTACTACTACGATAGGTAGCTGGGCAGACTGCTCTCTGTAGCTTACAGGTACAATGGTGGTCCCCCTCACCTTCACTTCTTCTCCAGTGTATGTTTTCAGCATGGCTGAAGTGCTCTCTAAACTCAAAGGCTGGGCACCCCCCTCTCAAATATTGGATTGTGAGATCCCCCATCACAATGACTGAGGCACCTGTATCTACTTCCATATTTAGAGGCTCCCCATTTACACAGAGTGTTACAGTAATTGGGTCTGGCTTAATGTCCTTGAGGTTGGAAAGAGAGTAAATATCAGACTTACTGGTACCAGGGTCTTCCACACAGTGAACTCGTAACATCTTGTTGGGTTGGCTATTCGACTGCCTGGACCTAGCCCTGCACTGTCTCCTCAGGTATCTCTTTTTTCCACAATAATGGCACTCAGCCTCCTTAAATCGACAAGATTTAGGAGCGTGGTTACACCCGCTCCTTAACACTGGACCTTAGGAATCGCTGCCTGACTGCCTCCACTGCATCTTTTAGTTCTGTAGCTTACTGGAACTGCTTCTCTTTATCCAGTGGCTTCGGCCAGTTTGGTGCCATAGCTGGCTGCCAATTCCCGGCATAACTGGTGCACGGCACCATGCACGCCCTGTAGTTCCAGTGCATCTGCCTCAGTGCTTTCCATAACGAGTGCAATCTCCATTGTGCATTTGAAATTGATATCAACTTCTGCTAACAACTGACATTGTTTGGCATTATTACATAAACCACAGACTAATCAGTCCCACAGCATAACACTTAGAGTCATAGCAAAATTGCAATGCTCTGATAATTCTTTGAGTTTTGCAATGTATGTCGCGATTGATTCCCCCGGGACTCTCACTCGTGAATTAAACTTAAAATGTTGCTTTATGACTGAAGGTTTCAGTTGGAGATGACCCTTAAGTAGATCTGCCAACTCACTGAATGATTTGGAGTCAAGTGCACTTGGAAGGGTAAGGCTGTGGATCAGTCCGGCTTCTACAAATACTCAGGAGGATCACCTTCCCCTCACCCCTTATGTCATTCGCCTGAAAGTCGAATCCAAGGCGCTCAACATATTGACCCCATTACTCAGCAGAGGAGTCGAATGGTTCTCTCCAGCCAAAAAGAGGCATCTTGGTGAGTAATATAATCTCCTATTCACAGTGGTCGATTAAACACGATATGCACAGATGCAGGTGGGAGACAGTGCCAGGATAATTTTTCCTCATTGCCAAATGTAGAAACACACTCTGGGAGGCTTCTTAGTCAAACAAAACAAACTTTATTTACACAAGAGCTTCTGTGGCTGTTTGTATCTAGCCAGCCCCTCATACCGCCATTTTCTAGGAAACTCCTCCCCAGTGATTTATTCACCCGCACTAGCTACACATCAGTTGAACAAATCATGTGTTGCCTATTCAGTCGAACTGACCTTAAAAGTGACATTCATCACAGTCATAATCTCTGGATTATTATCTCAGCCACGTGCAAATTGGCATAGGACAAATCAGATTAAGGAGATGAATGCGTGGCTCAAATACTGGTGTGGGAGAAGTGGGTCCTAGTTCGTCAGATACAGGCACCAATACTATGGAAAGTGGAATCTATACTGTTGGAACTATCTACACCTGAACAATGCTGGGACCGGTGTTCTTGTGAGCCACAACCAGGGAAGTAGAGAGGGTTTTAAACTAAGTAATGTGGGCAAGGGTACAAATTTGGGAAGACGTGGTAAATCAAAGTGGAGAGAAAAGGCAAAAGGGAAAGGTATTATTATAGGAACTGAGAAACAGACCATGACAGGGAGGGATAGAGAGTACAAATCTAATAGTAAATCAACAGATGGGACTAGAGGTTATAAAAAGAAGGAAAGGATAAAATTTAAGGCTCTGTATCTGAATGCATGAAGCATTCAAAACAAAACAGGTGAATTGAGAGCGCACATAGAAATAAATAAGGATGATTTGATAGCTAGTACAGAGACATGGCTGCAGGAGGACATGGATTGGGGTCTGAATATTAAAGGTTATAGGACATTTAGGAAGGACAGGAAGTGATGAAAAGGAGTAAGGGTGCCTCTGTTAGTTAATTATGGTATTCACACAATAGAGAGGGATGACCTGAGTTCAGGAAACCAGGATGCGGAAACAGTTTGGGTAGAGATGAGAAATGGTAAAGGCAAGAAGTCACTTGTAAGAGTTGTGTACTGACCTCCTAATAGTAGCCACATCAAAAGGCGAAGCATAATGGAAGAAATAATGGGAGCTTGTCAGAAGAGCACAGCGATAATCATGGGAGATTTTAATCTGCATATAGACTGGAAAAGTCAGATGGTCTAAGGTAGACTGGATGAGGAGTTCATAGAATGTTCCTGGGATAGTTTCTTAGAACAGCATATTCTGGAGTCAACCAGAGAGCAGGCTACATTAGACATGGTACTGTGCAGCAAGATGAGATTAATTAATGGTCATATAGTGAAGGCACTCCTAGGTAGAAGTGAACATAATATGATTGCCTTTTACATTCAGTTTGAGGGAGAGAGGAGTGGGTCTGAGATTATGTTTTTAAACTTAAATAAGGGCAATTATGAGAGTATGAAAGCCAGAGCTGGCTAAAATGAATTGACAAATTAGGGTAAGGCTTAGGTCAATAGAGATGCAGTGACAAACATTTAACTGGATATTTCAGAATACACAGAGCAGATACATTCCAATAAGTAATAAAAAGTCCAAGGGACAAACACATCATCCATGATTAACTAGAAAGGTTAAAGATAATATCAAACTTAAAGAAAAAGTTTATAATTGTGCAAAGATAGGTGAAAGGCCAGGAGATTGGTTACAGAATATAAGGAACAGCAAAGGATGACCAAACGATTAATAAGGCGAGAAAAATTAGAGTACGAGAGAAAGCTAGCCAGAAATATAAAAACACACAGTAAGAGTTTCTATAAATATTTTTAAAAAGAAATGAGTTAACAAAGTGAGCATTGGACAATAGAAAGTGAGTCTGGAGAATTGATAATGGATAACAAGGAAATGGCAGAAGAATTGAACAGGTATTTTGCATCTATCTTCACTATAGAGGATACAAGTTATAACTCAGAAGCAGCTATAAATCAGTAAATGGGAGGGAGGGAGGAACTCAGGAAAATCACACACACCAGAGAAGTGATACTGAGTTAATTGTTGGAGCTGCAGTTTGACAAGTGCTTGAGTCCTGATGGACTTCATCCTAGGGTCTTAAAATAAGTGGCTAGTGAGATAGTTGATGTGTTGGTTTTAATTTACCTAAACTCCCTAGATTTGGGGAAGGTCCCATTAGATTGGAAGATAGCAAATGTAACTCCATTATACAAAAATGGGAAGGAGACAGAAAGGGGGAAACTGCAGACTAGTTAGCTTAACATCTATTGTAGGGAAAATGTTAGACGCTATTATTAAAGAAGCTATAGCAGGGCATTCGGATAAGCTCAAGGTAATCAGGCAGAGTCAGCATGGTTTTGTGAAAGGGAAATCATGTTTAAATAACTTATTGGAATTGTTTGAGGAAGTAACATGTGCTGTGGATAAAGGGGAACCAGTGGATGCACTGTACTTAGATTTCCAGAAGGCATTTGATAAAATGCCACATCAAAGGTTATTGCAGAAAATAAAAGCTCATGATGTAGGGGGTAATATACTGGCATGGATAGAAGATTGCTTGGCTAACAGGAAGCACAGACTAAGTATAAATGGGTCTTTTTCAGGTTGGCAAGATATAACGAGTGGTGTGCCGCAGGGATCAGTGCTGGGACCTCAACTATTTACAATTTATATAAATGACTTGGATGAAGGGATTGAAGGGATGTTTGCCAAATTTGCTGATGACGCAAAGATAGGTCGTAAAGTAAGTTGTGAGGCGGACATAAGGAGGCTACAAAAAGATATAGATAGGTTAAGTGAGTGGGCCAAGATCTGGCAAATGGAGTATTATTTGGGAAAATGTGAAATTGTCCAGGAAGAATAAAAAAGAAGCATATTATCTAAATGGTGAGAGTTTGCAGAGCTCTGAGATGCAGAGGTATCTGGGTGTCTTAGTGCATGAATCACAAGAAGCTAGTACGCAGGTACAACAATTAATTAGGAAAGCTAATGAAATGTTATCATTTATTGTGAGAGGAATTGAATACAAAAGTAGGGAGATTATGCTTCAGTTATACAGAGCACTAGTGAGACCACATTTGGGAGTACTGTGTACAATATTAGTCAACCTATTTAAGGAAGGATGTAAATATGTTGGACGCAGTTCAGAGGTTTACCAGACTAATACCTGGAATGGGTGGGTTGTCTTAAGAGGAAAGGTTGGACAGGTTAGGCTTGTATCTGCTGGAGTTTAGAAGAATAAGAGGTGACCCTGAGGGGTCTTGACAGGGTGGATTTGGAGAGGATGTTTCCTCTTTTGGAGAATCTAGAACTTGGGGTTACTGTTTAAAAATAAGGGGTCACCCATTTAAAACAGAAATGAGGCAAAATTTTTCTTTTCAAGGGTTGTGAGTCTTTGGAACTCTCTTCCTGAAAGAGCGGTGGAAGCAGAATCTTTGAATATTTTTAAGGCAGAGGTGGATAGATTCTTGGTAAGCAAAGTGGTGATAGGTTATTGGGGGTAGGCGGGGTGCATATTTCAGGTTACTATCAGGTCAGCTATGATCTTATTAAATGCCGGAACAGGCTTGAGGGGCCAAATGGCCTACTCCTGCTCCCTGTCGTATGTTCGTGAGGTTTTTCAGCATGAAGTGTAATTGAATGACGGCTCTCTGAAATGTTAGAGGTTTCAATTCTTTTCGTGTCCATTTCAAAAACTTGGGTTGGGATTTTCTGTGCCCACTGTGTTCGGTTGCAAAATCAGACAATATGGCGAGAAGGCCAAAAAGCGGTTTCGTCGTGAAACCAGTTTATGACCCTTCACTCAGCCTGCCAATGGCGGGCCATGTTCCCTCCATCAGACGTTGGGACCCTCATTGCAATACATCACTATCTGTATTTGCTTTATAACCCCGAGTGCCATTCAATAATCCATTTAATTTTCACTCCCATTCAATAATCTTTACCTGTATTCACCAATATAACCCTCAATCCTATAAAATAATCTCTACCGGTTGTCACTTTATTACACTCAATCCTATTCATTAATCTCTACCTTGTTGACTTCATTACTCACTTTCATTCAATAATCTCTATCAGTATTCACCCATATAATCCTCAATCCAAAACTCTATTGGTATGCACCCATATAATCCTCAAACCCAATCTCTATTGGTATTCACCCATATAATCCTCAATCCCAATCCCCGTCTGTATTCACCCATATAATTCTCAAACCCAATCTCTATCCGTATTTATTTATATAATCCTCAATCCCAATCGCTATCCGTATTTATTTATATAATCCTCAATCCCAATTGCTATCCGTATTTTTTTTATATAATCCTCAATACCAATCTCTATCTGTATTTACTTATATAATCCTCAATCCCAATCTCTAATTTATTTATTTATATAGTCCTAAATCCCAATCTCTATCCGTATTTATTTATATACTCCTAAATCCCAATCTCTATCCGTATTTATTGATATAATCCTCAAGCTGAAGTGCTATCATATTTACTTATATAAACCTCAATCCCAATCGTCATCCATATTTATTTATATAATCCTCAATCCCAATCTCTATCCATATTTATTTATATAATCCTCATTCCCAATCTCTATCTGTATTTATTTATTAAATCCTCAATCCCAATCTCTATCCATATTTATTTACATAATCCTAAATCTCACTCTCTAACCATATTTACTTACATAACCCTCAATCCCAATCTCTATCCAAATTTATTTATATAATCCCCAATCCCAATCTCTATCTGTATTTATTTATATAATTCTCAATCCCAATCTTTATCCGTATTTATTTATATAATCCTCAATCCCAATCGCTATCCAAATTTATTTATATAATCCTCAATCCCAATCTCTATCTGTATTTATTTATATAAACCTCAATCCCAATCTTTATCCATATTTACTTATATAATCCTCAATCCCAATCTCTATCTGTATTTAGTTATATAATCCTCAATACTCTTTAATCAACTTTGCTTGTACTTAGTTGCATTCTTGGTTGCATTTAAACATTTTCTCTGTGCTGAACTGTATAATCGTAGGCCTATTCAAACATTTCCATCCATTCCTATGATTGTAGCTCTCACTCCCATTTCCACCTAGATAGACATCCATATGTTAACTGGGTCAGCATTAAGTGCTTTGATTTAACACTTATTCCACTCACCCACTGCTCTACCTGTATCCTGCTAACTTCATCCATGTGTACTTTGGCTGTACTTTCACAATCTAATTTAAACAATCTGCATTACCTGTGGTTACATCATCCACTCTTTTCAGCGTATGACAAATTTAGATTATGTCTCCTTGCAACCCTTGCTCTTTTGAATAACAAAACCTTTAAACTCCAGAATCATCCTTGTTAATGTTCTCTGAACCTCCTCCAATATATTAATGTTAGCTTGAAGGCAGGGTGCTTAAAAGTGCTGATGTGTGGTAACAAAAATTGGAACAATGATCAGTTTGTCTGCGCAGCTCACTTGAAAGCCAGCAGTTTGTTCTGTTAGGGGTGCTCCAGAGATTACAATGTATTTGTTGTCATTCCCAGTCATTGGCAATAATCTTAACAAATTCTTACAAGCCCTCCGACTGGCAGACCATCAACTAGAGGCCAAGTGGCACAGGATAGGCCAACAAAAAGGTTGTTGTAATATGCCGCCTCTGATGAAAGCATAAGTGTCTTGCTGCTGGCTCTTTCCTGACAACTCAGCTATCCCTTCTCTAAAATCTTCAGGAGTAATCCATCTGAGTCAGATGGATTTGGGCTCAGCTGCATTACTGAGGGAGTGTCACATGATCAAAGGTTCTGTCTGATCTTTTTCCAACAGGTGTTATTTTGACATTGGCGGTAACCCATTTTGGCTTTCAGCCTTAGATAAAACAACACAAGAGAATCTAGGGTTTATGTAAAGTATGGGATGTGGAGGTAAGGTAGATAAGTGGAGTTCAGATCCAGTTCGGCCATGATCTGATCAAATAGTGGAGCAAGCCCGAGGGGTTGAATGATTTACACTTGCTCTGATGTCTCTTGGTATTGTGCTGAAGAGCAAGGGGTTTTCCTGATATCCTGGTCATTGCTTATTCCTTAACAATCACCTCCAAAAGCAGGATAAAGGGAATGTTCTTCTTATGGCTGCTAGTGGAGTTAATCTGCCACATTGGTCTATGTAGCATCAGCCAGCACATGTCAAAAACTAATTCATTGTGTGAAGTTCTTTGACACATTTGGAAATGAAGGGTACTATTAAAATACCAAAACAAAGGTGAAAATTTGCAAAGCACAAGCATTAGGTAGACTGGTGCTCTAATCAGGATTTTGACATCAAACTTGTTCATCATCATATGGCCCCTCCAAGTCACACAATCCTGATTTAGAAATATTTCCTTCATTGTTGCTGTGTTACAATTCTAGAACTGGTTACCCAACAGCATTGTGAGCGCACCTTCACCATGTGGATAACCGCTGTTCAGCAATATGGTCCAACACCTTCTCAACGGAAATTGGACAAATGCTGGCCTTAAGCAGTGACATCCACGTTCTGAAAACAGAAAGAACGAGAACAATAAAGGGTTGCCTTTATAGGGCACCTTCCAAAACCTCATGACATCTCAAGTTGCTTTATAGCCAGCCAATGAAATACATTCTGGATAGTACTCAGAGTTGTAATAGAGGATGAACACTAGCCAATCTGTGCATAGCAAAGTCCCACAGTGATGTGACAATGGCCAGTTATCTTGTTTTTTTTAGTGATGCTGTTTGAAGAATAAATCTTGACCAGGAAACAAGTGAGAACACCCCTGCTCTTAATCAAAATAGTGCCATGGGATCTTTTCCATCCACCTGATAGAGCAAAGAGAGCCTTGGTTTAACATCTCATCTGAAAGATGGCATCTTCGACAGTGCAGCACTCCCTCAGTACTATTGATTGAGAAGGTTAGCTTATTTTTCAATCCTGCAAATAGTAAGGCCAGTTGTAGCGCCCCTCAAAGTTGAGATGAATTACCTCGGGATAGAACTCAAATTGAATCTGGGATCTTCCTAGCTTGCTTGTATCATAACTCAGCAGTTGCCATTTTCAGTTGGCCAAGTCTCTAGTGATTGCATCTTTTTCTCCTTCTACCTGCACTTTAAGTTATATCTTAACTCTCTTCTTAAGCAATAATGCAGATATCAACAGTGAAATGTCATCAATATGCCCATTAAAGGATCTGAATATTGAGTGAACAGAGGTGGGACATTTTTTTAAGAATTGGTCAATTTGTTTTGGTTTCACAGGTGCTTCAAGGTGTTCTAAGCCTTCTGTCAACACCAATTCCAGATATCAAGGAGTGCGCAAGAGCAACTAGGAAAGGGGTTTATTTAGTTTGTGAATTCTCAGTGCTGGTATGTGGATTAGAAACTAACCATCCGGTCATTTCACAAGGGAATCACTAAGTGCCCTTCAACTCACATACAAACATACAAATTAGGAGCAGGAATATAGGCAATTCAGCCCCTCAAGCCTGCACTGCCATTTGATAAGATCATGGCTGATTTGATTACAACCTCAACTCCACTTTCCTTTCTACCCCCATACCCTTTGGCTCCCTTGTCAATTAAGTTTCCATCTAACTCAGCTTTAAAAATGTTCAATGGCCCAGTCTCCAATGCTCTCTGGGGAAGAAAATTCCACATACCAATGACCCTCTGACAAAACAAAAATCTCCACACCTCTGTCTTAAATGCCCATTATTTTATTTTTAAACTGCGTCCTTTAGTTCTATCTCGCTCACAAGGGGAGACATCTTCTCAACATCTGCCCTGTCAAGTCACCTCAGGATCTTATGTTTCAATAAGATCAAGTCTTACTCTTCTAAACTCCAATGGATACAGGCCCAGCCTGTCCAACCTTTCCTCATAAGATAATCCCTTCATCTCAAGAATTAGTCAAATGAATCTTCTCCGAACTGATTCTCTGCAATGATATCTTTTCTCAGGTAAGGAGATTAAAACTGAACACAGTACTCCATATCTGATCTCACCAATGCCCTGTACAATCGTAGCAAAAACTTTCCTACTTTTATATTCCATTCCTCTTGCAATAAATGACAACATTCCATTGCCTTTCTAATCACTTGCTGTACCTGCATACTAACGTTTTGTGATTCATGTACCAGGATAGCTCAGTAGTGTAGAGTTTTGCAATCTCTCTCCATTTCAATAGTATGCTGCTTTTCTATTCTTCTTACCAAAATGGACAAGTTCACATTTTCTTACATTATACTCAAATTTTTGCCCACTCCCTTAGCCAATCTATATCCCTCTGCAGACTCCTTATGTCCTCTTCACAAATCTTCCACCACGTTCTTATTTCCCATTATTAATTCCCCAAATTAAGCAACCATACATTTGGTCACTTCATCCAAGTCATTGATAAAGATTGTAAATAGCTGAGGCCCCAGCATGGATTTCCTGTGGCACTCCACTAGATACAGTTTGCCAACCTGAAAGTGACCCATTTATCCTGAGTCTCTGCTTCCTGTTAGCTAACCAATCTGCTCTCCATGAGCTCTCATTTTGTGTAGTAACCTCTGGTGTGGCAACTTATCAAACACCTTTTTGAAATCCACGTACACCACCTCTACAGGTTCCCCTTCATTCACGTTACTTGTTACTTCCTCGCAGAACTCTAATAAATTAGTGAGACATGAGTTCCCTTTCACAAAACCATGTTGGCTCTGTCTAATTGTGTTAAGATGTACCAAATGCCTTGCTATAACTTCCTTAAAAATACATTTTCCCTAGGATAGATGTTAGGCTAACTGTCCTGTAGTTATCTGCTTTTTTTCTCCCTTCTTTCTGAAATAGAGGAGTTATATTTGCTATTTTCCAACCTGATGGGACCTTCCCAGACTCAAGTGAATTGTATGAAATTACAAATAATGCATCCACTATCTCTGACTTTTAGGACTCTAGGATGAAGTTCATCAGATCCTGGTGACTTGGCAATCTTTATTTCTAATATTCAGTACCCTTTCTCTCGTGGATTATAATTGTTTTTAGTTCCTCCCTCCCTTTCATCTCTTGATTTACAAGTATTTCTAGCATGTTATTTGTGTCTTCTACAGTAGTGAATGCAGACTCAAAATACCTGTTGAATGCTTCCGCCATATTCTTATTTCCCATTATTAATTCCCCAGACTCTCTCTGCAGAACCAATACTCATTTTAGTTACTCGTTTCCTTTTTAAAAACCTGTAGAAATTGTTCTTATCTTGTTACAGTCAGATGAGGAAGGTTGTAAGGACACCACCTTTTTTCCCACTCCCGAGTTGATCGTAGTTTCCAAAGTTGGGTTCAATCAAATGACCTCTCTCCCCATGGCAATTGCATATTCCACAGAAGGTAATTGGTTATCTCATGTATGGATCAAAATCCTGGGTAAAAATCCTGGAACTCCCTCCGTAACATCACTGTGGGTGTACCTACACCACATGGACTGCAGCAGTTCAAGAAGGCAGCTCACCACCACCTTTTCAAGAGCAATTAGGGACAGGCAACAAATGCAAGTCTAGCCAGCAATGCCCACATTCCATGTATGAATAAAACACAACCTTGGCTATTGTTATGTCCGAGGTGATTAATTTTTTAATGTCCAAGCCATCACTTCTGAATGACCCATTCACTCTTCCATGTCATGAGCTAGAAATTAAAATATCAACACCTCCAGGGTGGCCATTGTCTGTGTAAGCTCTCTGTCTTGACAAAATGGAATCTAGCTATATAGTGATGCAAGTGGTGGCAGCCTTTTTATGCTTCAGTCCATCCTTGAAGTAATTCTTGACATTAGCAGGTTGAAATTCCATAGGAGATCTATCTGGGCATGATCTATTTGTAATTCAGATTGGAAACTTCCAGAAACTTGACCAACTTATAGTTGCAGGCATGTCAGGTGACCTCTGGCAGCCATCATTAGTCAATGTCTTTGCTTCGACAGTTGAAACTGCCTTTTTAAAAAAGCTCCATGTGTGAATCCAGCAGATTAAATGGAAATTTAATATTTGGCATCAACACCTCCATAAAAATCTGCTTTTGCATCTCTAGCTAGCTTTCTCTCATACTCTAATTTCCCCCTCCCTGTTATTTTTTTTAGTCATTCTTTGCTGCTTTTTAAATTCTGTCCAGCTGTTCTGTCTCACCTTCTCTACATGTCCAGCATTCTACTGTCTTTAGAGGAAGAAAGTTTTGAACTTATATAGCAATAGCAAGCACTGCACGTAAACTTAATTGCATTGAGCTGCAGTCACTGTTATACGGGGCACATGCAGCAGCTATGTGCACGCAACCAAAATGCACCAACAATGAGATCAATGAGGAGTTGAATTTTTTTTCTGGTAGTGTTGGTTGAGGGATGAGAGTTGGCTATAGCTCCCTGTCTTTGTTCGGGTATGATTTGGCCTGAGTGGACTGGGAGCAGCTACTTTTAGGTAAATCTGCATCAGAGCAGTGGGACTCATTCAAGAAGGAAATAGGGAGAGTACAGGGCCAACATGTTCCAGTAAATCTGGGGAACCCTGGATATCGAGGGATATACAGGATAGGATAAAGAGAAAAAGGGAGGCTTATGGCAGACACTGAGGGCTCAAAACAGCAGAAGCCCTGGAGTATGGAATGTGTAGGGGGAACTTAAAAAGGAAATTAGGAGAGCAAAAAGGGAGCATGAAAAAACATTAGCAGTTAAAATAAAGGAAAATCAAAAGCGATTCAACAAGTACATTAAGAGTAAGAGAATAACTAGGGAAAGAGTAGGGCCCATTAAGGACAATAGTGTTAATAACTTTCAATACCTCTCTGGCCACAGGAGAGGTGCCAGAGGACTGGAGGACAGCCAATGTGGTACCGTTATTCAAGAAGGGAGGAAGGGATACACCAGGGAACTACAGGTCAGTCAGTCTAACCTCAGTGGTGGGGAAACTATTGGAAGCAATTCTGAGGGACAGAATTAATCTACACTTGGAGAGGCAGGGATTAATGAAGGACAGTCAGTATGGTTTTGTTAAGGGGAATCACGCCTGATCAATTTGATTGAATTTTTCAAAAAGGTGACCAGGTGTGTAGATGAGGGCAATGCATTTGATGTAGTCTACTTGGACTTCAGCAAGGCTTTTAATAAGGTCCCACATGGGAGACTGATAATGAAGGTAAAAGCTCATGGGATCCAAGACAATTTGGCAAATTGGATCCAGAATTGTCTGAGTGGCAGGAAGCAGAGGGTAATGGTCAAGGGGTGTTTTTGTAACTGGATGCCTGTGTCCAGTGGGGTTCTACAGGAATCAATGTTGGGACCCTTGCTGTTTGTGGTACATATAAAAGATTTAGACTTGAATGTAGGAGGGTTAATCAGTAAGTTTGCGGATAACGCGAAAATTGGTGGGGTGGTAAATAGTGAGGAGGATAGCCTTAGATCACAGGAGGATATAGATGGGCTGGTTAGATGGGCTGATCAGTGGCAAAATGGAATTTAATCTGGAAAAGTGTGAAGTGATGCACTTGGGCAGAACAAACAAGGCACGGGGATACACATGAATGGTAGGACCCTGGGAATACTGAGGATCAGAGGGATGTTGGTGTGCATATCCACCGGTCCCTTAAGGTAGCAGGACAGATAGATAAGGTGGTTAAGAAGGCATATGGGATACTTACCTTTATTAGCTGAGGCATAGAATATAAGAGCAGGGAGGTTATGCTGGAACTGTATAAAATGCTGTTTAGGCCACAGCTAGAGTATTGTGTGCAGTTCTTGAATTTGCATTATAGGAAGGATGCGATTGCACTGGAGAGAGTGCAGAGGAGAGTTACTGGGATGTTCCCTGGGCAGGAGAGTTTTAGTTATGAGGAGACATTGAATCGACTGGGGTTAGTTTCCCTGGAGCAAAGGAGATTGAGGGGGACATGATTGATGTGTATAAAATTATGAGGGGCATAGATAGGGTAGACAGGAAGGAACTATTCCCCTTGGTGGAGGGGTCAATAACTGGGGGACATAGATTTAAGGTAAGGGGCAGGAGGTTTAGAGGGGATGTGAGGAAGAATTTTTTGATCCAGAGGGTGGTTGAATCTGGAACTCACTGCCTGAAAGGGTGATAGAGGCAGAAACCCTCATAACAATTAAGATTTATTTGGATGTGCACTTGCGATGCCAAGGCATACAAGGCTATGGGCCTAGTGCTGGAAAATGGGATTAGCATAGTAGGTACTCATTTGACGGGTGCAGACTCGATGGGCTGAAGGGCTTTTTTCTGTGTTGTAGACCTCTCTGATTCTGTGACTCTCGTGCCATGGAATCTTTACTATCCAGCCGTAAATCTGGAACAGGTGGATTGGGTCTTGGTTTAACAACTAACCTGAAGGATAGGACTCTGATGGTGCCATTAGGGTATGGTTCTATGTCTCAACTTCCCAGGATATAGCTTGAATGCCCAACCTTCTGACCATGAAGTGAATGTGTTAACAAACTTACATTTTACCTAACTGTAATCAGTCTAATAGAAATTGCTGATTTGTTTCAGGGGCACTGACTTCAATAGGAAACACCTTATGTACACTCAAACAATCCAGGGAACATAAGTCCACATGTATGTATTTACTAAACAAACATCTACCATCCTTCAGTAATCAAAGAAATAAAACGTTCACCACAATCAAAAAAACACCTTGTCGCAAAACTATAATTTTTTATAATATTATTATAGGCTTTTGGTTGTGAGTATGAATGGTCCTGTCTGTGTGGCTGATTTAATTGAATTCGAGTCAGATAGACTGCACAGTTGACATTAGCAAAAGAGTTAGGTATAAAGCAGACTTTTGAAATCGAGATGGATGAGACAGGATGAAGGTTCCGCAGATAAAGTGTGAATGAAATTTGCATTTTTAGATAAGTGAAGGAGTTGTTTGATTTGTACAGGGATGGTAGGATGTTTACAATCAACAAGATGTTTATTTTTCCCAAAGGTACTGGCCATATTGACAACATGAAAGATTGTTATATTATGGGAAAAGTAAATTTCCGTAGGCATGTAGAACAATGGCATTTTACACATTAAAGAGACAGAAACACATACAAGGAAGAATGGAAGGTTATGTGGCGGGTGGCTGTGTAATACCTTGAAAGGTACACCATGTAAAGCAGCCTTGGAGAAAAGCCTCTAGCCATTTTTGCAGAAGTCTGCCATTGTCCAGTAACTAAAATTGTGTTGGAATTCCACTGCCGAGTGGGCGCATGCTGAATTGCCTATTTAAACTTAAAATCTCTTCTGGACTGTTGCCTTAAAGAAGGTGTGTATTTGGGAGTCAGGTTAATTAGGAATTTGGAGATTTGTTATCATATCAAGTAACTGTAATCTTGTGTCTGTATTTGAATTATTTTCTTTTGTTAATAAATGTTTTAATTTAATTTTTAAAATCTCTAAAATTGTTAGTGGACTCACCACTTCTGAATTTAATGCAAAAATCTTCTTGTAATAAATTCAAATTGCAAAACCATTATGATAACGTGGCCAAGTTTCCCTTCTGGATTTGGTCCATCTGGCGCATATCACCTGCCACAACCCCTACACTGCATTTCACCAGTTTACCAAGGAACATCTAAAGTGTTTAAAGTAAACGTGCAAACACTATGTGAATATGTATATTCAGATCGCTTGGGCCAGAAATTTCCATTGTCGGCGGGGCTATATAGGGGTGGGTGGAGGTGGGCACGAGGAAGATTCCCTGAGTGGTTCCCTGCACTCTTTCGTGCATGTGCACAGAAAAGTGCAGAGATCTCCCTGAGGCACGGAGGTGCTTCAGGGAGATCCATTTGACATGTTACATGAGCTGGGATATGTCAAAGAATTAATGTAAAATTTTTTTTACATTTTAAAACACTTCATGAAACCTCATCCAGCCCAGTGCGGTAATGTTGGGATGCACGCCCGACGTCACCATGCATCATTTTACGAGTCTGGGAGTGAGCCCCACTTCCGCTTGCCAACCAGAGAATTCTGCCCTTTGTGAAGATGGTGCTTATAATAAGTTTTATATTTATGAATCAGATATGCAATTATCCACATCTGGGTTCTCAATTAGCCACATGTGGCTTTTTAAACTTCTTTCATGGGATGTGGGTATTGCTGGCTAGGCCAGCATTTATTGCCCATCCTAATTGCCTTTGAGAAACTGAATAGCTGGCTGGGCCATTTCAGAGGGCATTTAAAAGACAACCACATTGCTGTGGGTCTGGAATCAGATGCTGGCCAGTCCAGGTGAGGATGGTAAATTTCCTTCCCTAAAGGCCATTAGTGAACCAGATGGGTTTTGACAACAATCAACAATGTTTATGTGGTCATCATTAGACTCTTAATTCCAGACTTTTTTTTATTGTATTCAAATTCCACCATCTGCTGTGGTGGGATTTGAACCTAGAGCATTACCCTGGGTCTCTGAATTACTAGTCCAGTGACAATAACACTACGCTACTCCCTACCCAAATATGTTAGGCTACTGCCTAACATATTTGACAACGTGTTATACCTGTACAGTTGTGCATAACACCAATCATATCGTCATTTTTGGTGTCACATAGCAGTATAAGAATTGGTAAACAAAGAAATGCCAAAATCCATTAACTCTGTTTCTACCATCCTAGTCATCACATGATACAACAACGAGGCTAATCATTGCAATCACCCTTTATCAGTTACTCTACAACAGACCCAGATATGAGGTTAGGAAAACCCCCAGTAGTGCAGAGTTTTAGGAGCCACAGGGCAAGTCACCTGTTCCTCCCAAGTATGTTACACTCACCACACATCATGCCTCAAATTACACAACTGCTATGTCCCAGCATGTTATTTTCTGAAAGAAATCTATCGAAACAGATTTGATCAATGTGTCAAAAATCATGAAGGGTTTTGATAGGGTAGATAAAGAGAAACTGTTTCTTGGAGGGTCAGTAAACAGAGGACCCAGGTTTAAGATGACAGGTTTAAAATGAGCCGGGGGTGACATGAGGAAACTTCTTTTTTTGAAACACAGCAAGTCGTTGTTATCTGGAAATCACCGTATAAAAGGCGGTGGAATCAGATTCAATGTAATATTTAAAAAGATAACCCGGTAGATAATTGAAGAGGAAAAAATGGCAGAGACATATGGAAAGAGTAAGGGAGTGTGATTAATTGGAAAGCTCTACCAAAGGTCTGGCACATGCATGATGGGTCAAATAGCCTCCTTCTGTACTGTTTCATTCTATGATTTGAATTAATCCACAATTTCCCTCAGGGGCCTGTTCCATGGGTTGACCTCTCACTCGCTAGCATATTGTTTACACAGATTAGTGACAGAAGCAAAGAAAATTCAAATTAAAGACCAATAGGATACCTAATTACAGCACTGAATATACAGAATAAAGAAATGCCGAAGATCGAAAGGGCAGACTAGACATTGTAATGCTTTGTGGAAGATGATACAGAAAACAAAGCAAACCCTACAAAATTTTCGGGGTGATAGGCTAGGAAAACCACGGAGCAGAACAGAAACATTGTAAAAAGTTGGAGCGGGGGGTAGTTGTGGGGACAGTTCAAATGAGGAGTGCAGGAGAGCATGCCAGGAGCAGCACCAGCCATACCTAATCTAGTCTGACACTTCAGTGAAATACTGAGGGAGCACTGCAGTGTAAGAGGCACTGACTTTAGGATGAGATGTTAAACTGAAGGTCTGTCTGAGGTGGAGATAAAACATCCCTGGTCATGAAGAAGAGTAGCGTTCTTCCAGTGCCCTGACCAACATTTATACTTCATCCAGTAACACCATAAACAGATTATCTGATCCTTTACTTTGTTGCTGGTTGTGAGATCATGCTGTGCAAAAGTGTTATGGCACAGCGGATGGTAAATGCTGAGCTGCTCAAATCCTAGAGGGAAACTTGAAACAGCTGCCACAACTGTTTTTGCAATTTGTATTTTTATTTTGAGATGCGTGCCTTGAATTCAGTAGTAATAAGTCCACCGAATCTTAGAGGGGTTTTTTTTAGAAAACTAAACATTTGTTAATAAAATAAATGATTTTAAACACATACATAGGTCCACAAATTATTACTTTGATAACTCTCTTAATTAATCTGGCTCCCAGTTACACCTCCGTTAAGACAACAGTAAAAACAAATAAATTTCAATAGATCCGGGCAAAGCACATAACACTTTGGACAGTGATATTCACAGTGAGTTTTCTTAGCTTCGGTTCCTGTAGACAGGAACCTGTCCTGATACATAGAGGCTGGAGGCTTTTCATACTTGGTAGATCTTAGAATTCCTTCTCCTTACACATAACCTCAGCTCCTTTATTCATGTTTCTGCCTTTTAATCTAAATCACATTGTTCCAATATTTCTTTGCAACTTTACTTTTTCTATAATATAAATCTTTCATAGCTTTCATATTTTCAGTAATCTTTGAGAAAAATAAACAGTTTGGCTTAGCCTCTTATGGCTAAGTGTAACATCTTATCACTTCTTTGAAATTCACTACTCTGGGTTTATCTAAAAATGCAAATGTTCTTCACATCTCACCTTCTAAAACTTCAGCCATGTTTACATATTTAGCATTTCAAACTATTTTGAACTTTTGAACACTCAAACGCTTCCGACTAGCTGTCTGCAGTTCAATTAAAACCGCCCCCCCCCCCAAACACATTCACACAGCAAAACTAATCCAAACCTCACTGTCGACCTACCTTTACAATAAATCACAATAATATTATGAAAATTACTTGCCAAATTTCCCTGCAACAGTGAACACACTTCAAAAATAATTGGTTGTTGAGAGCTTAGGGACATTCCAAGGTTGAAAAAGGCATTATGTAAATACAAATTCTTTCTTTGTTCTATCCAGGGCTGCTAATTCTCCCCGGTGTCCTGCACAATATTTATCCCTCAACCAACATCACCAAAACAGATAATCTGATCATTATCACATTATTGTTTGTAGAGAGGCAGTGTTGTTTGGTATTGTGGTATTTGGTATTAGTGGTATTGTCATTGGACTGGTAATCCAGAAATCTGGGTTCAAATCTCACCACAGCAGGTGGTGGATTTTGAATTCAATAAAAATCTGGAATTAAAAGTCTAATGATGAACCCATCCGGTTCACTAAAGGGAAATCTGCTGTCTTTACCTGGTCTGGCCTACATGTGGCTCCAGACCCACTGCAATGTGGTTGACTCTTAAATGCCCTCTGAACAAGGGCAATTAAGGTTGGGCAACAAATGTTGGTCCAGCCAGCAATGCGCACATCCCACGAAGGTAAATTGGCTGCTGTGTTTCCTACATTACAACACTGGGTGAAAGCACTTTCCACCATCCTGAAGTCATGAAAGATTCTACTTAAATGCAAATTTCTTCTATCTTTTCAAAGCATCCAATTTTTTGTAATTATATCCTCTCTGTTGAAGATGCATTTAAAATGATAAATGGATTTGTTGTGATGGGTACAGAGAAAGTTTCCTTTGATGGGTGAATTCAGAACAAAGGGGCATAATGCAAAAAATAGTGCTCGGCCATTCAGGAGTGAAAACAGGAAGCATTTTCTTTTTTAAAAAAATGGAATCTGGAACTCTCAGCCCTGAAAAACCTGTGGACACTGGGACAACTGAAATTTTCAAGACACAGGTATCATTGGGTGAGGACATGAAGGATATGTACCAAAGGTGGGTAAATGGAGTTGCTGCAACAATCAGCCACCCTTCCTAGAGTGTGAAGTGTGACAATATTTGTAGGCAGTTCTTGGAAGTGCGCCAATACTTACAGTTTCTCTTACCCACATGCACGTGTGCAATATTTGCAGTGTCTCAATAGGTATTGGGAGCCCTCAGAATATGAGACCATGCACCCCCTCCCAATCTATCAATACATACATCAGGGCCTGTAATCTAGGAAGGGTGTATTTGTTTGCAATTTTAATTCAACATTGCCTTTCCTTTAATATCCTGTCTGTAGAGGTCACAGTGAAGTGCATGTTCTAGTTGTAAGTGAGAGCGGCTGTTACTAATTGTGGAATGGATAGGGCATTAGTCTTAAGTATATAGGAGAATCAGTTTCCACCTTTGTGGGGAGAAGGGAAAGGAAGTTTGTGCTTATGTTCTCTGGCCTTTGCGAATAAATCTTTGTTAAACAAAGACTGGCTCCAGGTTCCTCCTTCACTCAGTGAATGAGCAGCACATGATAACCCCATCCACCACGTACTTCCCCGTTACCTGCTGAATTTGTTTATCTATTTTTGGTACTACATTATTGCTACGTGTCTGTACGTTTTTAACCTGATTGCTGATTATATATGAATTTTTCGACGCGAGTCACACTGCAATTCAGGCTGTGATCATGTTTCTTGAATATTATTGTTTGAATGGAGTCGACAGGGAAGTTTCAAAACCAGAGCCACGTTCTACTCCAAAGGGGTATAAACACATATGGTATTGGTTGTTCAGCAAGACCAATTCTACCATATGTAGAAAGGTGAGGGGGAAGATAATTATGGGAAAATATAAGGAGAGGGCTCTCAGTCCCTCTCCCCCTCTCCTCCAATAATGGTTTGACTAAGCTTTAGGTCACCTCCTTTGGATCTGCATCAATTCCTACCTGATTACATGTGCCTATAGAGTGCCATGGGTTATGTTACTATGTTAAAGGTGTCATATTAATGCAGATTGTTGTCAATTGCACCCATATTGACTCAGAGCAGTGTAACTTGGAGTCATACAGGTCTATAGCAGAGAAAAAGGCCCTTCGGCCTATCGAGTCTGTGCCAGTCAAACATGTACTTAACTATTCTAATCCTATTTTCCAGCACTAGGCCCATAGTCTTGTATGCCATGGCATCGCAAGTGCACATCCAAATACTTCTTAAATGTTATGAGGGTTTCTGCCTCTACCACCCTTCCAGGCAGTGAGTTCCAGATTCCCACCACCCTCTGGGTGAAAAAATTCTTCCTCACAGCCCTTCTAAACCTCCTGCCCCTTACCTTAAATCTACACACCCTGGTTATTGATCCCTCCACCAAGGGGAAAAGTTCCTTTCTGTCTACCCTATCTATGCCCCACATAATTGTACACATCTCAATCATGTCCCCCCTCAATCTCTTCTGCTCCAAGGAAAATAGCCCCAGTCTATCCAATCTCTCCTCATATCTAAAACTCTCCAGCCCAGGCAACATCCTGGTCAATCTCCTCTGCACTCTAGTACAATCACATCCTTCCAGAACTGGAAGGACACATCCTTCCAGAACTGCGGATTCCAGAACTGCATGCAATACTCTTGCTATGGCCTAACCAGTGTTTTATACAGTTAGAGCATAACCTCCATGCTCTTATATTCTATGCCTCAGCTAATGAAGGTAGGTATCCCATATGCCTTCTTAACCACCTTATCTACCTGTCCCGCTACCATAAGGGACTCGTGGACATGTACACAAAGGTCCCTCTGATCCTTGGTACTTCCCAGGGTCCTATAATTCATTGTGTATTCCTGTGCCCTGTTTGTCCTGTGCAAGTGCATCACCTCACTTATCCAGATTAAGTTCCATTTGCCACTGATCAGCTCATCTGACCAGCCCATCTATATCCTCCTGTATCTAAGGCTATTCTCCACACTATTTACCACCTCACGAAATTTCCTGTCATCCGCAAACTTACTGATCAACCCTTCTACATTCAAGTCTAAATCTTTTATATGTACCACAATCAACAAGGGACCCAACACCAATCACTGTGGAACTCCACTGGACACAGGCATCCAGTCACAAAAACACTCCTCTACCATCATCGTCTGCTTCCTGCCACTCAGTCAATTCTGGATCCAATTTGCCAAATTGCCTTGGATTCCATGGGCTCTTACCTTTGTTATCAGTCTCCCATGTGGGACCTTATCAAAAGCTTTGCTGAAGTCCAAGTAGACTATGTCAAATGCATTGCCCTCATCTACACACCTGGTCACCTCTTCGAAAAATTCAATCAATTTGGTCAGACATGACCTCCCCTTAACAAAACCACGCTGACTGCCCTTCATTAATCCCTGCCTCTCCTATTGTAGATTAATTCTGTCCCTCAGAATTGCTTCCAATAGTTTCCTCACCATTGAGGTTAGACTGACTGGCCTGTAGTTCCCTGGTTTATCCCTTCCTCCTTTCTTGAATAACGGTACCACATTGGCTGTACTCCAGTACTCTGGCACCTCTCCTGTGGCCAGAGAGATATTGAAAATTATTGCCAGCACCACTGCTATCTCCTCCCTTGCCTCACTCAACAGCCTGGGATAAATTTCATATGGGCCTGGAGATTTATCTACTGCTAAGCTTGCCATACCAATTAGAACCTCCACCCTTTCTATGCTAATTTATTTAGTTATATCACAGTCCTTCTGCCTGATTTCCATACCCACATCATCTCTCTCACTTGTGAACACCGACACAAAGTATTCATTTAGAACCCTACCTACGTCTTCCAGCTCTACACACAAATTATCACAATGGTCCTTAATGGGCCATACTCTTTCCCTAGTTATCCTCTTACTCTTAATGTACTTGTAAAATAACTTTGGATTTTCCTTTATTTTACCTGCCGATGTTTTTTCATGCTCCCTTTTTGCTCTCCTAATTTCCTTTTTAAGTTTCCCCCCTACACATTCTATACTGCTCTAGGGTTTCACCTGTTTGGAGCCCTCAGGATCTGCCGTAAGCCTCCCTCTATCTCTTTATCCAATCCTGTATATCCCTCGACATCCAGGGTTCCTTGCAGTTTGCATGTCTCTCAGTTACAGAGTAGAGGAAATCGTAGTGAGCAGGACCAGGCAAATTTAAATTTCACCAGCTGCCATGGGGGGGGATTTGAACTCCTGCCCCAGAGCATTTGCCTGGGCCTCTGGATTACTCATCCAGTGACAATGATGAGGCAAACCTTCCTAAAACACTAATTTTTTTTTCATTTCCAATTTGGGCACTCCCCCCACCCCACTGAAATTCATTCCATATTTAATCTTCATAGAGTTTTCCAGTACAGAAGGAAGCAATTCAGCCCATTGCACATATACTGACTCTTCAAAAGAGCTATCCAATTAGACCCATGCCCCCTGCCCTTTGCCCTCTCTTCTCAAGGGGAGACTGTAGCCTAGTGGTAATGTCACATACAAAGATATCAGTTAGGAGCAGGAGTAAGCTACTCAGCCCCTCAAGCCTGCTCCACCATTCAATAAGATCATGGCTGATCCGTAGCCTCAACTGCACATTCCCACCTACCACCTTCCAGCTCCTTGCTTCTTATCAAGAATCTATCTAGCTCTGCCTGAAAAATATTCAAAGACTCTGCTTCCACCACCTTTTGAGGGAGAGTGTTCCAAAGACTCACGACACTGAGAAAAATTTCACCTCATCTCTGTTTTAAATGGGTGACCCCTTATTTTTAAACAGTGACCCCTCCTAGTTTTAGATTCTCCCACAAGAGGGAACATCTTCGCCACATCCACCCTGTCAAGTCCCCTCAGGATCTTATATGTTTCAGTCAAGTCACTAGACTAGTAATCCAGTAATGCTCGGCCACATGGGTTCAAATCCCACCATGGCAGCTGATGGAATTTAAATTCAATGAAATAAAACTGGAATATAAAACTAGTCTCGGTGACGGTGGAGATATAAATCTCAGATAATGAAAACTATCAGTGATAGAGGTAAAAACTGATCAGGAAGGAAGACTGCCATCCTTACCTGGGGCAGGATTTTTACCTCCTCGGGCAGGCAGACCCGGGAGCGGTCATGGAACCGACCGTCGCCCGCAATCGGGCCCTGACCGCGATTTCACGCCGGCTGGCCAATTAACAGCCAGCCAGTGTGAACCGTGCGCTGCAACGCTCAGCGTTGCCGGGGTGGGGTGGGGAGGGTTGGGGGCAGGAGGAGGGCGAGCGCAGAGTTTTGCGCACGCTCCCCGAAGGCGCAGAGCTGCCTCGGGGAGCTGAAGGACTTTAAAAAACATAAATAAAGAATTGGACAAGGTTAAAAACATGCCCCTGCTCATATGACATCAGGGGACATGTTACAAATGGGATTCATAAATCTTCGTTTTATTTTTAATTCCTGTTGGAAACCTCATCCCCCCCACCCCACCCCCGTGGATGAGGTTTCATAAAAATTCCAAAGGCAGCCTGGCCGATTTGCCTGCCCTGCCAACTGCGAGGCTGGACGGGCAGAGAAAAAGTGAATTTAATTATTACTTTGATGGCCTTAATAGGCCTGTTAATTGTTGGCGGGCGGGCACGCCGCCGACTCCCGCACGCGCCCACCGACCGAAATATTGCGCGACTGCTCACTGATGTCGGGGATGCTCGCCTGACGTCATCACCCCATCCTTTTACCCTTGAGCACGTCAGGTGTGTGCCCACCCCACTCAGGGAAAAAAATCCTGCCCCTGGTCTGGCCTGCATGTGACTCCAGCAATGTGGTTGTCTCATGGCTGGCCCTTTGAAACGTCCTAGCAAGCCACTCAGCTCAAGGGCAACTAGGGACCGGCAACAAATGCTGGCTCTAAGCCCACATCCCCCGAACGAATTAAAAAAAAATCTAATCTTTGCCTGAATCTGTGGTTTAAGAGTGGGAACACTCTGCGAACATAAACGCAATGACAAGGGACGCCTGCGGGATATATATCACCCAGCGAGGACACGTATCGCCCCGCAAGGTAATTGGAAATTTAAAAACATGTCGTGTGGCTCTCCCGAACAGCTTCCCAGCTACACATCCATTCCCACGTAGATCAATTTCTTCCCGGGTTGTGAGCCTCACTCGATGAGTCATGTGCGTGATAGCCACGTGTGACAGGAATCTAAGAGACTCATATGCAGCCGCTTGGGAAGGGGAGAGTTTACAGGGGGCAGTTGTTGGGCGGGCACTCCAAATATAGCGAACGCCGCACAGCTTTTCAATGGAAACATTTGGCACTGGGGGCTGGGAGAGAAAAAAAAAACACTGATGCGTCTGCTGTCTAGCTATGAATTCCCTTTCTGGGGCTACTCCGTCTCTGTCGACTGCGCCCAATCGGAGCTCCAGTTACTTGACGCACGGTTATTGGCAAGAGGAGGGAGGGTGAGGGGGGTGGGATACCTGAGTTTCAGCACGTCTGTCTGTCCCGAGGAGAGAGAGAGAGAGAGAAAAAAAGCCACGAAGCATCATACTTCCACCTACATCACCCAGTGGACGTTCTTGTTAAACTATCGATGAGTCACCATGTAAGGGAGGGATGGAGGGGGACTTTAGCCCTTACAATTCTGGATTGTGTCGGTATGTAGCAAGAGTTTAATTAATTTATAGTCAGCTAATTAAGTGACTGGAATTACGACTCCCTTGGGCTGCGTGCTAGGTGCGTGCCCTTTCGAACGTACACCTCGCTACTGAAGCACCGGGCTTCACACACTTGCAATATGATTCGACCTATTGTTTGCAATTGACGGGGCGCGGAGGGGGTTAACGACCACAGTCACTTGCCTGTACCAGTCCTCAAATAAATAATACTTGCATTTAGATAGCGCCTGATCACATTAAAATAGCCCAAAGCACGTTGCAGAATGAAGTAGCCAACTGAGAGGGCAGGGGCCTGGCTACCTTAACAACTGATCAGCTGTTTTTCACTAGCCACATCCCATAAACGTCATCGGCTGCCCCTCCGTTCGAGCCTGATGCCTACTCAGTGTCCTGAGTTTCAGCCATGGGTCTTCATGTGACTGGACAGGCCAATTCTCGACCCACAGGTCTTTGGGCACATGGGGCAGAACGTCCCATGAGGTAGTGGGACCCGGAGGGCAGGATTTGTTTCCGTTTCTTCCCTTCCCGGCCGCCGCTCTGTCTCATCATGATGACACTGTGACTCCAAGTGTGGGGCAGCTCAATGGACAAGTTGGTACCATTCTGAACCCCTGGTAGTGAGCCCCTCCCAGTCATTAACAGTCAATGCTGCTGTGCTTCACGGAGAACTTCACAGTGCCTGGAGTGTTTTTTTTTTGTCCTCCGAGGAACACTGGCCATTTGAGAGTTAAGAAAACAGGACCGAGGGAGCAGTGGGGTGCGGGGAAGAGTGCGGAGGGTTGGGGGGAGAGTGGGTGGTGGGGGTTTGTGGGTTGGGGGTTTGGGGAGGTGTGGGGAATGGTTTCCAGCCATCCAGACATAGTGTCCAGTCCATCGTGGCTGATTTTTCAGGAGGTGTGCCTGAATGCTTGTGGATCTGGCTTCAAGAAGGACACTGTTTGTTCAACGATCCTCCCATTGAATCAGGAGGATGCGGCAGAGGGATTGCTGATGGAATTTCTCTAGTGCTCGGATGTGTCACTGATACACAGTCCAGGTCTCACTGCAGTGCTGGGAGTGGTGGTGATAACTACTCTGTATGCTAGGACTTTTGTTGACTTGCTGAGGTCTTTGTTGTCAAACACTCAATGCTCACTTTGTAGAAGGCTGAGCTGGTGCTGCTGATCCAGTGTGGATCTCCTCTTCAATGGTGCCCTTTTGAGAGAGGCGGCTGCCAGGTTGTGGGAAGTGCTCAACATACCCCAGAGTCTCTCCTTCAACACTATGGGAGGTGAAATACTTGGCTGAACAGATCTGAGTTTATTTGAGTTTTGATTTGGCAACATTCAATAAGAGGGTGAGTTTCTTGTATGTAGAATTGAAGAGATCGAGAATGTCTTGGAAATCTGGTGCAGAGTGGGCAGTGTCTCTGCAGTGATCCACAAACTGTAGATCATGTCTATCTATGGTGGTCAGTTTAGTTTTGGCATGGAGGTGACTGAAGTTAGAGTTTTCCATCTAGATGGTATTTAATACTGACACAAAAAGGCAGTTGATCTTGGATTAGTTAAATAGCCAATGCCCGGTAGATTGTAAATAGAATAGAGGGCTATCACACAGCTTTACCTGACCCTGGTCTGGATTTTGAAGGTGTCTGTTTCAAACCTGCCACTCAAGACAGTTCCAGTCATCATGAAGCAGATGCAGGATTGTGAAGAAGCTTCTTGGACATCCAAATCTCTGGAGCACAATCTAGAGTCTAGTGATTTAATGAGTCAAATGCTTTGGTCAGGTCGATGAATGCGATGAAAAGCTCCTGATGTTGTTCCTGACATTTTTCTTCGATTTGTCTAGAAAGGAAGACCATGTCCGAGGTTCCTCTGGAAGGGCTAAAGCCTCACTCTGTTTCTGGGAGGATTTCCTCAACCACAGGAAGAGTGTGGTCAGGATTTCCCCTGCTCTGGACACGAGGGAAATACCTCGATAGCTTCCACAGTGTGATTTACCTCCCTGAAGATAGCTACAATTGTCACATTCCTGAAGTGCAGAGAGTGGATTCTTCCTTCTCTCAAACTGTAGGATGAGTGTGTGGAGTCTTGATGTGAGCTAAAGCCCAGCAGCTTTGAAGATCTCAGCTGGAATACTGCCGGCATTGCAGGCTCTGAAGAAGAGTCATTTGGACTCGAAACGTTCACTTTTTTTTCTCTCCACAGATGCTGTTAGACCTGCTGAGTTTTTCCAGCATTTTCTGTTTTTATTACAGGCTTTGTTCTTTTACAACCATTTGATTGCTTGTAGCAGCTCTCCCATCAATGGTGATTCACTCACGGATTCTACCACAGGGCACTGGGGGATAGCCTGGAAAGCGTCAGCTGCCACTGTGGATTCACAATTGCTGAGTTGTTGAAAATGTTCTTTCAAGCATTGATGGATGGAATTATCATCTTTGAGAAGAGAGATATCATGCTGTGAGTGAAGAGGATTTAGTCCATTTAACTTCGGTCTATAGATGATCCTGGTGACTTCAGAAAAGCTTCATGTCATGATGGTCAGCATTTTGTTGGATCGCTTGGCATTTCTCTTCCCACCACATGCCCTTTACCTACTGGATTTGTCTTTGGGCATCAGCCTTTAGCTGTTGGAATGCTGCCTTCTTGACTTGTGATCTAGGGTTGTTCTGCGAGGTAATGAAGGCTGCTTGTTTTTGTTCTAGGAAGCCACATATTCCAGCATCGTTTTCATTCAACCAACCCTGGAGACCATGATGCTCAAACCCAATGGTCTGGGTACAGGAGTTTAGTACAGCTGACTTTATTTGATCCCTCTGTTACAGAATTGAGTTGAACATGTGAAGATTTTCCAGATTAACCAGGAGCTGCACTTGGGATTCCTTTCTTCAGTGGGGCTGCTTTAGGGCTGGGACATTGACCTTCTTCCTCTTGGGACTTTTTGGCCTTGCAATGTCTTGCTGCTCGGTAGATGTTCAACCCCGATTGAACAAGTCAATGATCTGTCCAGCGGGCATCAGTCCCCTGCATTGACCGAGTGATACAGACATTAGTTAGATCTTTGACCCATCAATGACATAATCAAGAAGTGCCAATGCTTTGATCTAGGCTGTCTCTGTATGGAAGAGGGTGTTTGTTATAATGAGGCCATGCTGAACATACTTTATTGGTAGGACACCATTTGCATTGGCTTTTCCCACCCCGTTTTTCCCAATGGTTTCACTCCAGAAATTAGAGTCATGGCCAACCCTGGCATTAAAGTTCCCAGAAGGATGATCTTTACTTCCTTTGGGATGACAGGAAGGACCTTGTCAAGCTGAGAATAGGATATTTCCTTAACATCTTCATCAGAGTCAAGGGAAGGGCCATAAACACTGATGATGGTGGCATATTGGTTATGACTGAGCTGTAGGTGAAGTGTCATGAATCTTTCATTTATACATTGGGGAGTTCTAGCAGTGCATCCAAGGTCCTATTCCAATTGGCAACATCATCTCTGTAGACACAAGGGTCACTGTCAGCCTTTCCTTTCTAGGAGCAGGTATATCCCCCAGCTTATTCCTTCAGCCACCCCTCCTCAGGAAGATGGGTCTAACTGAGGGCAGCAATATCAATTTGGAGCCTTGATAGTTCACTTAATTGCACTTCTTTTTGTCCAGATGGTTACTCTTGAGATTATCCATGAGTGTTTGAACATTCCAAGTCGTAAAATGTAAAGTTTTCTTTCTTTGACCCAAAGATAGTGATCTTGCAGGGTGTGGAGAACGTGGGGAAGCCTATTTTAGGGCACCTTTTCTGTCCCAGTACAGGTGTCCAGTGACCTTCATGCATCTGTTGCCTGTGTGCAGATTCTCGACTAGGGACTCCCAGATTCACAGCTCTGGCCCCATTGCCATTTCTCCATCGCCCCAGGACTTGACAGAGAGACCCTGCTGGAAGCCTGTGCGTGACTTTATTTAATGTGGGCGCTGTCATTGTCCACATGATCTTGATGGGCTGGTTGCTAGGTTTCGGTGACATGTTGATCCATGATGACCAGGACCACCTTGCCGCTGCAGCCTTCTTCCATCTTCGCAGTTGATGAGACGCTGAGTCTTCCTTCACCTGTTCTGTGTTGAGGACTTTTTGGACCCCACTTTGTCTGGCACCTCTCCCCCGACCTTGCCACTGCGGGTGGCCCTACCAGGAGCAAGGGGCTCCCGACAGCATTGCTCAAGGGATCATCAGTGCGCACAAGCCTCTGCAGCACGCAAGGTGGAGACCCATGGAGGGGTCCCATAAACAATAACGGCACAATTGATAGGCTGTCATGCATTTAATTTTTTGTGGTGTTGGTTAAGAGGGAAATGTTGACCTAGAGAGAACTCCCTGTTCCATGGGTCACACATCTTTAATGTTGACCTCAACTACTAAATAGGGCATTTGGAACTTTGATTTTACAAGTCAGCTGAAGGAAGGTATCTCCAGCAATGCAGCATTCCTCAGTACTGCACTGGCACCAACTTGGATCATTGTGCTGAAAATCTGATAGGCACCTGACCTTCTCTGTTGAAGACCATTACTGGTGGAGTTCACTTGCTGAAGATTAATTTCCTGCAGATATGCCTCATTGAAGGGCTCTTGTTTACACTTGATTGATAGGGGCCATAAATGTGAGAAATCATTAATAAGTACGATCAGGAATTTAAGAGAAACTTCATTAGCCAGGGAATGTGGAACTCACTCCCACAAGGAGTTGTTAGAGAAATGAAAGCCTTTTCACCTTTCATGGCCACTGGATCTTTCAAAGTGCCAATGGGGTGGGAAGAAGCCTCGTGAGCATAATCACTGGCATAGAGCAGCTGGGCCAAATGGTCTGTTTCTTGTTTATAAATTTTACAGAACAGAGTAGTTTATCTTCCTGAAGACTTCTTTAAATTAACATTAACTAACCTTTAACCTTTCATCCAATTCTGAGGACGAGTTACCATGATGAAGATTATTACTTTTGGCAATTTGTTTTTGAAAACTTCTCCTCAGGTAACACTAGGTGAAGACTATCGTTTGCCTGCTATCCTTGCAGAAGACTGTACTGTAGATGCAAATGAAGACCATTCCTTGCAGACATCCATGGCTAACCTTTCCTGTTAATGGCATTTGCTGAACACTATTGGTGCTGGCAATACCTGGTTGAAGCTCATTACAAATGATCTGGGCCTCAGTTCAGTTGGTAGCACTCTCACTTCTGATTCAGAAGTTTGTGAGGTCAATACCTACTTCAGAGGCTTGACTGTACTGATGAAGGCTGATGCTCCAGTGCAGTACTGATGGTATCACAGCATCCTACAGCACATAAGGAGGCCATTCATCTCTTTGTGTCTGTGCTAGCTTTTCGAAAGAGCTATTAAATTAGTTGCACTCCCCTGCTCTTTTCCCATAGCCCAGCAATTTTCTCCAGGGAGTTATTGCACTGTCGGAACAACCACCTTTCAAAGGAAACATTAGACTGATACATTGTCTGCTTCCTCTGTAGATGTAATAAAAGTCCTTATTCGAAGGAGTGCAGGTGCGATCTCCTGGTGGCCTAGCCATTATATATTTTTTAGTGACTCCTACAAACTTGGGTCTCACATCTCCATACATTTCAGCAGTGACCACTCTTTAAAGGTTGGCTGTGAAGCACTTTGGGATGTCACAACACTGTTCTTTAAATATTCTATGCTGAAAAGTATTACATGCTTCACTTGTACTGCCAGTAGATAATCTTGAAGATATTCCCTACAAAACTTATATCATGGAAAATTATTATCTATGGATATCTCTTGTTGAAGGCTATTGCTTGCTTTCCTGTAATCTGCAAATGACACTTGCTGAAGATTACTGCCAGTAGATAACCCTGGTAATTTTAAAAAATTTGTTCTTGGGATGTGGGTTTTGCTGGCAAGGCCAACATGTATTGCCCATCCCTAATTGCCCTCGTTCAGAGTGCATGTAGGAGTCAACCACATTATTGTGGGTCTAGAGTCACATGTAGGCCAGACCAGGTAAGGACGGCAGATTTCCTTCCCTACAGGATATTAGTGATCCAGATGGGTTTTTACGACAATTGGCAATGGTTTCGTGGCTATCATCAGGCTTTCAATCCCAGATTTTTTATTGAATTCAAATTTCATCATCTTGAAATTTCATCATGATGGGATTAGGACCCAGGTCCCCAGACAATACCCCTATGCCACAACCTCCCCTTATATGCCACAAATATGACCCGTGTGTGTATCAATCATCATAGGCTATGAAGAACAAGCAAGAATATTGTTCTGAGAAAATTTCTAACAGGCAAATCATTTTGCCCTGGCATCCAGGCCTTGCTTCATGACTTTATCTGACCATTTTCATCAGCATTCTATCTCCAACCAATGGCTGCCTACTCCCAGCATTTTCAGAGATCACTTTGGTGCAGGAAAGGAGTTTGAGGAGAACTTATCTACAGCAGGGTGGGATTCTTGGGGATCCCATCCTTCCTCAGCTGCATTGAGGATGGGGTTACAGGGGACCTCCCCTGCACTGGGAGAGAAAAAGAGAGAAAGACTTGCATCTACACAATGCTTTACATGACCACCTGATGTCTAAGTGCTTTCTAGCCAATGAAATACTCTTGAAGTGTACACCTAGGGTAGAATTTTCCCCCCATTGTAGGGGGAGGGGGTTGTGCAGGTGCGGGGGCGGACCTCATTGGTGCCCCCAATTGGTTCTGCGCCGCCATTTTACGTGGGCGGGCCAATGAAGGCCCGCCCAGTGTGATGCGCACCCGGAAGCGCTGTGTGTTCCCTGTGCGGGCAGGAGGGGGGTTCCCTAATTCAGGAGTGTGCTATTTCGCGCGCACGCACGCAACAGAGCACAGAAATCTCCCTGAGGCACAGAGGTGCCTCAGGGAGATTAGTTTTTAAGCTTTAACAGTTCAATAAAGTGTTGAAAAATTTTTTATGGCATGCCCCCCTCGTGTGAAACTGAGCTGGCACGTGTGCATTAATTTCAATAAAAATCTTTGAGAAAATTTAAAATCATTCATGAAACCTCATCCCGCCCGTGGATGAGGTTCCATGAAAAATGCGAAGGCCGCCTGGGCTCTTCGTCTGCCCGCCAACCTTAAGGTCGGATGGGCAGCTCTGTTAAATGTTTTAATTGTTAGTTAAATAGCCTTAATAGGCCTCACTCGGCTGCGCGCCTGCCGAACTGAAAATCTAAATAACCCGCCCGACATCACCCTACGTCATTTTACACCTCGCTGAGCTGAAGATTCAGCCCCTGGTCACAGTTGTAATGTGGGAAAAGCAGCAATCATTCTGTGCATAGCAAACTCCAACAAACAGTAATATGCCAATAACCAGATAATCTATTTTTTGTGATGTTGATTGAGATAATTATTGGCCAGGACGTTGGGGATAGTTCCCCTGCTCTTCTTCGAAATAGCGTCATGGGATTATTTACATCCACCTCAATAGATAGGGCTTCAATTTAACATATCATCGGAGAGACCTCCAACAATTCGGTGCTCCCTCAGCACTGCATTTCAGTGTCTGCCTTGATTTTTGCCTCAAACTCTGGAGTGGGACTTGAATTCAGAACTTTGGAAATGAAAGTGCTACCAACTGAGCCAAGGCTGAGAAGGAGATTTTAATCTTATTGAGTGATGATTCAGGGAGCTTTCGCTTGTTAAGGGGAAAGGATTCAAGTGGATCTAGGAGACCAGAGCCTATCATAATTTTTTAAAAAATGTGGTGAGATGAGGTTTCGACTCAGCGAGTTGCCGGCAAGAAGTGTGTGATGTGAACATGATGGCCTGTGAGCACACAACCAGGAGATCCGATTATACTGTTAAAAAAAAAATTCATGCACGATTTGATGTTAGACCTGTGAGCAGGCCCACTGGATAAAGAACTTACTGCTGCATCAATTATCACCTTTTATAAAGAGCTAGCTGAATATCACTCTAGAAGACTGAGGTCAGGCAGAGTTAGAAAGTGAAACATGGGAGGGCAGAAAGGGGGACATTGGAGAAACTTGAGTCCAAAGGTAAAATTTTGCTGACAATGATGTTGAGGCAGGGACAGTGAAATGGAGGTGAGGTAAGTGGTTAAGATGAAGAACGGGATATGGGGATTCAAGATCATCTTAGATTGCGCGGGGACGCTAAGATTTTGTGAGGGCTCACTCTGACAGAATGAATGACCAGGAGCCAGGAATGGTCAGTGACAAAGGGGCAGAGTGTATGGTGGGGGCCCAGATCTTCCGGTCAATGACAAGGCCGCGGCACTCGCTGCTGACCGCGATTGAAGCCGCACCTTTACCTTTCTCTGCTGCAGCTTTAGGGACTTACTGTTCTCTCCGCGGGATGCAGCCACCAGTGAAGGAACTCAGGAAGGGTAACGGCGAAGTGCCGAAGCCACATCCCCTTTGATATCAGCAGCACAAGGAGTGTCCCGTTAGGTTCGGCAGACTTATCGTTATGGTGAGGTTTTCAAAGCTTTTAAGAATCTTTAAAAACTATTTTTAATCTTCCTAAGCTTTTTAATTGCTTTTATAAGCTTGTACAACCTTTAATGTAAGTAAAGCTGAAAAAGTCTTGACATGAATTGGAAAAAAGTACTTCAAAGGAAATAAATGGTAAAGTGCATTAGGTCTCTTGAGTGCGTTGATTTTTTTCTTATTATTTGTCTGTTCAATGGATTAGAAGTGGCACAGCTGCTCCTAATTTTAGGAACAATGACAGGGTCAGTGTTGGAGGAATGTATGCGGGGTTCTTTCTGGGCAGTGTATCTTTGCCTATCAGAAGTTTTAAATTTCCAGGTAAGTGCTGTGCATGTGTCGGTACTTCCTCTGGGTTTCGCTAATCTAATCGGAAAATCTAGTCCAAAGTGTTTTCAGGCAGGGTAAGTATGGTTTTATGGAAGGGAAATCGTGTTTGACAAATTTACTGGAGTTTTTTGAGGATGTAGCTAATAGGATATTTAGAGAAGAGCCAGTCGCTATAATATACATGGATTTCCAAAAGGCATTCGATAAAGTGTCACACAAAAGGTGTCACACTCAAGGTGAAGGCTGGTGGAATTGAGAGTAATATATTACCATGGATGGAGTATAATGGACAGGAATCAGATCAGGAATAAATGGGGCATTTTCAAGTTGGCAGACTGTAAATAGTGGGACGCCACATGGATCAGTGCTGGGGCCTCGGCTATTTACAATCTACATTAATGACTTAAATGAACAGATTGAGAGTAATTTGTCTAAATTTGCCGATTATACAAAGCTAAGCGGAAATGTATGCTATGAGGAATACACAAAGAGATAAAGAGAGGCAGGGTTAATTGAGTGGGAAACAAGGTGGCAAATGGGGTATATCTGGGGAAGTGTGAGCTAATTAACTGGTAACAGAAAAGCAAATTTTTTTAGAGATTTGGGTGTACTCGTACAAGGAACACAGAAAGTTAGCATGTAAGTGCAGCAATCAATTAGGAAGGCAAATGACACGTCGTCCTTTATTGCAAGGGGATTGGAGTACAAGAATAAAGAAATCTCACTCCAATTGTACAGGGCTTTGGTGAGAACTCAGCTGCAGTACTGTGCACTGTTTTGGTCTCCTTATATAAAGGAGGATATACTTGAATTGGCAATGGTACAGCGAAGATTCACTAGATTGGTTCCTGGGATGAGAGGGTTGTCCTATGATGAGACGTTAAGTAAATTGGGCCTATACTCTTTGGAGTTTAGAAGAATGAAATGTGACCTCATTGAAACATGCAAGATTATGAAGAGTAGATGCTGAGAAATTGTTTCCCTGTTGAGGGATTGGGGTGAGGCAGGTGATCTGCTTGATCATACTGAATGGCAGAGCACACCCAAGGGGCTGTATATCTACTGTTCTATTTCCTACGTTTTTAGAAAGCCACTAGTTAATCTGATGGGTCTTATGACATTTTTTTCTTTATTATTCTTTTTTCCCTTGCTGTAAAATTTGTTGAGTTCTGGGGTGCCAACCAACATTTTAACTGTTACGCTATCATACCCGTAGCTGGATGTGCTTTCAGTGGCTTAATACAGATTGGTGATTGAGAAAAGTGCAACCATATCAGAACAGCCCCATATACCTTTCTAGGAGGAGATCAGTGCCAACAAAAGCAGCTCAGTCCAAACAAAGCTTTTAAATGATAATGATCAATTCGCCATTAGTAAGCCAGCCAGAGGTCTTCCAGGGCTTTTGGAAGATTCCTGGATGTAGCATTGGGTTAGACTGTACGATTGACCAAAGTTCTTAATGTGGGCAGGCCACTTAATTTGACAATTCTATGCAGAATGGCCAGACAGAGTGATTGGCTGCTTGCCAGTTATGGGCATATATTAGGCAAATCAAGGAGGAATCCCATCAGGAGATCTTCGAACCTGCTGGTTGCATGCATAGGAAGATTGAAAATAAAATTGGTTGGTACATGATACAATTGTATCACGTTGAGGTTAAGTTGAGGTTGAGGCCCTTCAACTAATAAAAAAAAGGACAGTATTTAATTGCACTGGGAATACAATTACATCTGGAATTAGACTGAATTGGCATGGTTTTGTGGTCAGCAGTGAAGGAATGGCACTCACTGTTTGCTATACTTGCATTTACCCACAGACTTTCTGTGGGCCTTTGCACTGGAGCTGGGGGTTATTATAGAGCCCAAGACTGTGTGAACCCTCTGCAGGGGATCTAGGACATGTGTGAACAGGGTAAGCACTAGCTCTTCAATCAAACAGATTGAAGAATTCTCATTGAGACACACCGGGTGAGATTTTAACTCGTTCAAAACCCATCCACTTGCACTGAGTTAAAATTGAGCCCTGTATTACAGAATCTAAAGTAGGAAGCGTAAGTTAGAGTATTTAATTCAAAGTAAAATCATGCATGGAAATCAAAATAAGCAGAGGGAAAGAAGGGTGGGATTACAAGATGGAGAGATAAAAGATAGAAAAGGTGAAAAAAAATCTCCAACAATAATTACATTCTACAGGAATGAGACTCCACACTTTTAAACACAAATTTTCAGCATCAGAGAGGCTGTTTGACAATAAGTAAGACTGAAAATGCTGTTAAAAAAATCACGTGCTAGAATGGACAAGTCTAAGTTCAGTGGATATGGGTGAGTCTTAAAAATTCAAGTCCTTCCAAGAATGTGAACCCAAGTCTCTTGATGAGTTACTGTTAGAGTGAATCTTGTGGAGGAATAGGGTAGCTGCTTGATCTCTGCATTTAACTTTGAGTGCTGATAGCCTCATTATTATTTTTACCTCAAAATCTGGGCCTCTAATTCTTTTTAATTTGTGAACTAGTACCAAGGGGAGAAAGAAATCCATGCAAGCTGCAATTTTGTCATGAATTCCATCTGATTAACTAAAGATCTTCAAGGAAGTGAACCTAAGTCTGGCCTACACATGACTCCTGTCCTAAAATGGTGGTTCTCAAACTAGGGTCCGTAGAGACCTTCCAGGAGTTCTTAAAATAAGTGAATGAGCAAAAAAAATCTGGAAGTAAAAGTCTAATGATGATCATGAAATCTTTGTCGATGTGTTGTAAAAACCCATCTGGTTCACTAATGCCCTTTAGGGAAGGAAATCTGCTGTCTTTACCTGGTCTGGCCTACATGTGACTCCAGACCCGGAGCAATCTGGTTGACTCTTAACTATCCTCTGAACAAGGGCCATTAAGGATGGGTAATAAATGCTGGCATAGCCAGTGATGCCCACATCCCATGAATTAATAAAAAAAAAAGGCAGCTGAAGATATCATGTGGTGATTAGATGAAGATCATCAGTCATCAGCAGCACATACGTGAGTCTGTGGGCTGTCGCTGATAATCATGACCAACCAGTGATCGCCCATCGCTCACAAGAGCAACCTCTCACTTCCAACCACCACCATCCTCATGTGGGACTATCTCAAACACTTGTAAATGTGCTGCTAGTGATTGATGTAATTTAGTCCGTATCCATTCACTGCAAGATGTCTTGTCAACGAATCAGTGAAAATTTGGGTGTTCATTTCTTCAAAGTTTTTCTATAAAACCTGCTGCATGTAAAGGAGCAATAGCAATAGAAAATAAACAAGAAAGTTTGGTTACAGCCGCTGAAATGACCTGAAAAATAACCTGCTTTGAGATATAGAACATCTGAAAAAGCTGTTTGGGACTTTTGGACTTGTCTGGAGTTATACCACTTGCTGTGGGTTTAAACTGATGTCAGGCATCTGGGTAACTCAGTGTGATATAAAGGCAGCTGCTGCCTGTCACCTGTAAAGGGAAGAGCACTCAAGCCTGCTGTGGAAGGCTCTTAGCCAGCACTTTTCATTACTCAGTAACTTCATGAGTCACAACAGTACAAGTCCCATCTGGAAATAAAGTGTCATTATTAAAACATCACATCAAGGATAGACAGACCTACAATGGGAAGTGGGCAAACCCATCTCATTGATATCTGTAAGTGAAGAGCTGTTTTCTTTAGAGCATTATTGAAACATTTTTGTACATGCGATTCCTCTGTATTATGAGTATTATAAATGTATTATGATTTAGGTGGGGGTCCATGATTACTAATCTATTTGAAAAGGGGCCCTTCAAGAAAAAAAGGCTTGAGAACCACTGTCATTACTTTTAGTGAGACAAAGACAAAATGCCGCAGCTGCTGGAAATGGAGGAGCCTCAGTCCTTGCAATTGTCCATGAGGTTTGAAGTTCTTGCAGCTTCTACGGATGGAAGTGGGAGCACAGGGTTGGTGAGCAAAGTGATCAGGGCACTGTAGTACAGGAACTCATTCAAGTGGTGGAAATTCATGGGAATGCAGCAGTATTAGTAGGGGACAGTATAGTCAGGGGGTTAGACACAGTTCTCTGCAGCTGATAGCGAGAGTCAAGAAGGCTGCATTGCCTGTCCAGTGCATGGGTTCAGGATATCTCTCTGGGCTGGACAAGAGCTTGTAGGGAGAGGGGAGGATCCAGTTGCTGCTGTTCACATAGGTACCAATGACATAGGTAATCTAGGAAAGAGGCTCTGCATTGGGAGTCAGAGTAGCTAGAGGCAAAATTAAAAAGCAAAACCTCAAAGGTACTAATCTTGGGATTATTACCTGACCCACGAGCAAATTGGAGTAGGGTAAATAAGATTAAAGAGTTGAATGCATAGCTGAAAGATTGGTGTGGGAGGAATGGGTTTGATCCGTGAGGCACTGACACCAGTATTGGGGAAAGTGGGAGCTACGCCTGAATTCAGCTGGGACCAGAGTTCTGGTGAATTATATAATGAGGGTGATAGAGAGGGTTTTAAACAAAATAGTGGGGGTGGAGCAGGGGATCAAGTGAGGGAAGATGTGATAAATTAAAGGAAGAGGACAATGCAAGGGGGCAGGGTAGCAATAAGGATAATGATAATCAGAGCATGGTAGTAAGGGACAGAATATACAAACTTAAGAGTGAGCTGGCAGAAAATGCTAGAAGCTCCGACTTAGTAAAAAGACAGAACTAAAGGTTCTGTATCTAAATACGCGTAACATTGTAACAAAATGGATGAATTGTTAGCTCAAATAGAAATAAATATGTATGATCTGATAGCCATTACAGAGACATGGCTGCAAGATGGCAAAGGCTTGGACCTGAATATTTAAGGGTATATAGGAATGACAGAAAGCTAGCTAAAGGTAGAGGGGTAGCTCTGCTAATTAAGGATGACATTAGCACAATAATGAGAGATGACCTTAATTTTAAAGATCAAGATGTAAAATCAGCTTGGGTAGAGATAAGAAATTGCAAAGGTAAGAAATTATTTGTGGGAGTAGTTTATAGGCCCCCCTAACAATTACTACACTGAAAAGCACGGGTATATAAGAAGAGATAACAGGCATGTGAGAAACACACAGCGATTCAATCTACAAATAGTTTGGATGTATCAGGTTGGCAAAAGTAGTCCAGAAGATGAGTTCATTGAGTGTTTTCAGAACACCAGAATGTTCTACAGCCAACCAGAACAGGCTATTTGAGACTTGTTAATGTGTAATGAGGCAGGATTAATTAATGACCTCATAGTAAAGGCACCTCTAGGAAACAGTGATCATAACATGATTGATTTTTATATTCAGTTTGAGAGAGAGAAGAGTGGGTCTAAGACTAGTGTTTTAAACTTAAGTAAGGGCAATTATGAGGGTATGAAGATAGAACCGGCTAACGTGAACTGGGAAATTAGGTTAAGGGATAGATAAGTACAGATGCAGTGTCAGATATTTAAGGAAATATTTCATAACACTCAGCAAAAATACATTCCAGAAAAGACATACCATCCATGGCTAACAAAGGAAGTTAGAAATAGTGTAAAATTGAAAGAAAAAGCATATAATTCCGTGAAGATTAGTGGCAGGTCTGAAGACTGGACAGAATATAAAAAAAACAGCAAAGCATGACTAAAAAATAATGAGGGAGAAATTAGAGTATGAGAGTAGGCTAGCTAGAAATATATAAACATATATAAGAATTTCTACAGGTATTTAAAAAGGAAAACTAACTAAAGTGAGTCTGTCTTCACTGTAGAAGACACAGCTAACATTCCAGAATCAAAAGGTGAAAGGGAGGGAGAAATTTAAAAACAATTATGATCACCAGGGAATGAATACTGAGAAAGTTATTAGAACTAAAGACTGACAAGTTTCCAGGACCTGATGGACTTCATCTTAGAGTCTTAAAAGAAGTGGCTATGGAGATGGTTGATGAATTGGTTTTAATTTTCCAAAATTCTGCAGATTCTGGGAAGGTTCCATCAGATTGGAAAATAGTGAATGTAACTCCATTATTCAAAAAGGGAGGGAGACAGAAAGCAAGAAACTACAGATCAGTTAGCTTAACATCTGCTGTAGGGAAAATGTTAGATGCTATTATCAATGTGGTTATTGCAGGATACTTGGAAGGTCTCAATGCAATCAGCAGTGTCACTCTGTGAAGGAGAAAATCATGTTTGACTAATTTATTAGAGTTCTTTGAGGACATAACAAGCAAGGTGGATAAAGGGGAACCTGTAGAGGTGCTGTGCTTGGACTTCCAGAAGGCATTTGACAAGGTGTCACATTAAAGGTTACTACACAAAATAAGAGTTCATTGCGCAGAGGGTAACAGCATGAATGGAGGATTGGTTTGCTAACAGGAAACAGGGTAGACATAAATGGGTAATTTTCAGATTGTCAAGTTGTAATGAGTGGAGTGCCACAGGGATCAGTGCTGGGGTCTCAACTATTTACAATCTATATTGATGACTTGGATGAAGGGCACAAATATACGATTGCTAAATTTGCTGATTACTCAAAGATAGGTAGGAGATTAAGTTGTGAAGGTGACATAAGGAGCCTGCAAAGGGATATAGATAGATTAACTAAGTGGGCAAAAATTGGCATATGGAGTGTAATGTGGGAAAATATGAACTTGTCCACTTTGTCAGGAAGAATTGAAAAGCAGCATACCATTTAAATGGAGAGAGATTGCAGAGCTCTGAGGTACAGTGGGATCTGGTGTCCTGGTTCAGGAATCCCAAAAAGTTAGCATGCAGGTACTGGTGTTGTTTATTGAAAAAGGAATGAAATATTTAAGTAGGGATATTTTGCTACAGGTGGTGAGACCACATTTGGAGAACCGTGCACAGCTTTGGTCTCTTTATTTAAGAAAGGACATAATTGCATTAGAAGCAGTTCAGAGAGGGTTCACTTAACTGATTCCTGGGATGAAGTGTTTGTCTTATGGGGAAAGGTTGGACAGCTTGGGCCTGCATCCATTGGAGCTTTGAAACATATAAGATCCTGAGGGGACTTGACATGGTGGATGCTGAAATGATGTTTGAGAGACTGGAACTAGGCTACGCAGTTTAAAAATAAGGGGTCTCCCATTCAAGATGGAGATGAGGGAAATCTTTTTCTCTCAGGAGGTCATTAGTCTCTGGAATTCTCTTCTCTAGAGAGCGGTGGAGGCAGAGTCATTGAATATTTTTAAGGCTGAGTTATACAGATGTTTGACTGACAAAGGAGTCAAAAGGTATATGGAAACAAAGGCCACAATCAGAACAGCCATTATGTTATGGAAAATGGCAGAGCTGGCTGGAAGGGCCAAAAAGCATAATTCATATTTTCTTATGTTCCTATGTATGTATGTACATAATGTGGCCAGTACCCTGCCTCCTGCAGACAGCTGAAGGGACGTGCTGTTTGATATGATCTGCCAGCGTTGGGACGTATGCCCAATGTACCTGGCTTCACACTGGCACTGAACTTCATTTGTGTGATTGGCAGAATGTCTTTTTGGCTTGACGGCGACATCCTGTTAGTGGAAAATACCTTTTGTGTTGCTACTGTATAGTAGCAGCATGAAGCCATTAGCTCAAATTTACCTTTCCAGGGTAATCTGAGGTAGGCTGGGCACTTTCAGGCCCAAAAGTGGCAGCCTTGGGCTGGTTCATGATGCCCTAATGAGTGCGAGATGGAGAGCGTCAACAGCATTTCTCTTTATTCAGCAATATCATTTCACTAGATCTTTTAGCAATAACCTATCAACCTCTCCAAAAGCAAAGTGTCAATGTCAGGGGCTAAACCGCTCAATTCAAATACAATCATTTAATAAGATTTGAATTTGCCAAGCAGCCCTTTCACTTCTTGAAATTCCAGTTACCATTTCAACGGTATTAATCAATCAGACAATCTCGAGACTCTGGAGAAGCTATAGATCTTCCAAAGAGAATGAGTCAAACTGAATATCTTCCAGGTTTAGTGAAAAAGAGGAAACCTAAAGACTTCTACCTATGAAGATTAGTTGGAGCACACTTTAGTTCATGACAGAGAGGAAAACACGGGGAGTTGGTGGGATTGCTGGGATTTGCCATGGATATAAAGGGCCAAACCATCGATTTGTGCTACAAAAGCAAAATACTCTGGATCCTGGAAATCTGAAATAAAACCAGGAAATGCTGGAAATACTCAGCAGGTCTGGCAGCATCTGTGGAGACAGAAACAGATCTCAGGTAGATGACCTTTCGTTAGAAAACCTTTTTTTTAAAACCTGCACAAGGAGTCAGAAAAGTGTAGCAATAACACCGTATGGAGTTATTGTTATTAGTTACTCTGCCACTGTATATTCCATTCTTTGGTGGCCCTAAAGTGAGGACGAGTGTAATGTTATTTTGCTACCCTATGAAACCAGGAAGTTTCTGGGAAAGGCATGAAATAAAATAGCTGAGGTGATCTGTAAGAGTGGTTTTCAGTTAATTTCCCCAGCGTGTTACAGAACTTTCACTAGGAGAGAGGGGAATAGGGTTCACCTAAGAGATTTTAGAAACCAAAAAAATATCTACAGTGGAGAAAGAGTAAAGCAATATAATGAAGCAGAACAATGTCATGGGGCTGAATTTTGCCATGGAGGTCGAGGCGGGTTTGGAGCTGGGATTTCCACCAAATTTGCACAGGACTGCGGCTTGCCCGTTGCTGCCTGCACGTGAAATTCCCTGATTCGGTATCTTGGGAGGATGACTACCCGGTGGCAAGTGGCGGACCTTCAATTAACCTCATCAGGCAGCCAGTTGTGGGGTATTTTGCCCCAAGTGTCGCGGCATTTTGTCAGTGGCACATGGGCCCTTTGCTGCGTCTGAACACTTTACAAGCAGCTGAGGCGGCTGCACAATGCCTGGCCATTGGGTTCAGTGGCAGCCATTCAACGGTTTGTTTAAAAGGTGGAAACTGCAAAGTGGACGCACGTGAATAACTTCAGACCTTCCAGTGAGGAAGCTGAGTTGTCAGATTGAGAGTCCTGAAAGAGAGGTGGGGGGGGTGGTTGGGGGGGTGGTTTATTGGAGTTGTGGTCAGTCTTGGTCACAATATGGTGCCAGGTAATTTCTGCACCTGAGATGCTCGTGATTGAGTCCAGGACGTGCAGGCCGCCTACTCGGAGCTGGCCTGAAGCAGTGAAGAGGATCCGAGTCCTCAGCAACACAGGCAGTCTCCTGGTGCAGAGGGAAGCAGAGGTGTTGGGTAAAGGGCAGGAAGGCGATACCCCAGCATAAGATCAGCTTCATAAACATATCTGAGCAGCAGTGCCACTGATGGCTGCATCTATCAAGGTGGCTGATCTAGGTGCACACTTTAGAGGAGAGACCTTAGGTTTGAAAGTGTGGGCAGACACCCTCTATCAGTGGTTGTCAAGGTGACAGTGACAGTGCCATGGCTCAGCATCTCATGGTCAGCAAACCATGACTGAAGCTGTTCTCCACTCTTTGATGGGGACTGTCCACAGTGGCCTCTGTCTCCATCACCTGCTCCTGCTCTTTTGTGATATGATGCTCGCCGTGTGCCACTCATTCTAAACACATCTGAAGCCCCACCGAGGCGCATGTACCTGTACTGGTGGAGAGCACACTCGGCTCCTGTGACAATGTCCTCATAGTGCATTTCAACCTTTAAGGTTGTCATGGTGTTCACAGTCAGCTGCAGCTGCTCCTCAGACATTGGCCCTGAAGAAGCAAGAACACATCAGTTACTCGCCTTCCTATCGCTCAGCAGCTGCTTCATCAGACACCTGGCACTACAACAAGTGGGACCGAGTTGATGCATATGACTGCACAAAGTAGGAAGCTGTTCCAAGCTCTTTCATGGAGTAGGCAAAGAGCTTTAAGCAAAATGACGGAAGGGGCCATCGACACTATTATCAAGCGGCACTTGCTTAGCAATAACCCGCTCACTGACGCCCAGTTCCTGACTTCATTACAGCCTTGGTTTAAACATGGACAAAAGAGCTGAGCTCCCGAGGTGAGGTGAGAGTGACTGCCCTTGACATCAAGGCAGCATTTGACCGAGTGTGGCATCAAGGAGCCCGAGCAAAACTGGAGTCAATGCAAATCAGGAGCAAAACTCCCCGCTGGTTGGAGTCATACCTAGCACAAAGGAAGATGGTTGTGATTATTGGAGGTCAGTCATCTCAGCTCCAGCACATCACAGCAGGAGTTCCTCAGCGTAGTGTCCTCCGCCCAACCTCTTCAGCTGCTTCATCGATGACCTTCCTTCCATCATAAGGTCAGAAGTGGGGATGTTCGCTGATGATTGCAGAAAGTCCAACACCATTTGCGACTCCTCAGATACTGAAGCAGTCCATGTCCAAATGCAGCAAGACCTGGACAATATTCAGGCTTGGACTGACCAGTGGCAGGTGACATTCATATCACACAAGTTCCAGGCGGTGACATAGTGATATTGTCACTGGACTGATAATCCAGAGACCCAGGGTAATGCGCTGGGGACCTGGGTTTGAATCCCAACATGGCAGAAATTTAATCAGGAATTAAAAGTCTGATGATGACCATTTAAAAAAAAACTATTGTCAAGTGTTGTAAAAACCCATGTGGTTCACTAATGTCCTTTAGGGAAGGAAATCTGACGTCCCTGCCTGGTCTGGCCTACATGTGACTCCAGACCCACAGCAATGTGGTTGACTCTTAAATGCCCTCTGAAATGGCCCAGCAAGCCAGTCAGTTCAAGGGCATTTAGGGATGGGCAATAAATGCTGGCCTAGCCAGCAATGCCCTCATCCCATGAACAAATCAAAAAAAGGCAATGACTGTCTCCAACAAGAGAGAATCCAACCACTGCCCCTTGATGTTTAATGGCATCACCATCACTGAATCCCCCCACTATCAACATCCTGGGGGTTCCCATTGACCAGAAACTGAACTGGACTAGCCATATAAGTGCTGTAACTACAAGAGCAGGCAAAGGCTGGGAATTCTGTGGCGACTAATTCACTTCCTGATTCCCCAAAAACTGTCCACCATCTAAATGGCATATGTCAGGAGTCTAATACTCTAACAACAAGAAGCTTGACACCGTCCAGGATAAAGCAGCCTGCTGGATTGGCAGCCTATCCAACATCTTTAACATTCACACCCCCCACCACTGACACACATTGGCAGCAGTGTACCATCTACAAGATGCATTGCAACAACTCACCAAGGCTTCTTCGACTGCACCTTCCAAATTTCTATCACCTAGAAGGACAAGGGCAGCAGATGCATGAGAACACCAACACCAGCAAGTTCCCCTCCAAGCCACTCACTAAATAAGGCCTAGTAGCAGCATATCCCTATTTTGATCCTCCACCTTTCTTGCAACAAACACCGACATTCCATTTGCCTTCCAATCACTTGCGGCATCTGCATACTCACTTTTTGCGACTCATATGCCAGGACACCCAGATCCCTCTGTACCGCAGGGTTCTGTAATCTCTCCCCATTTGAATGATATGCTGCTTTCCTATTCTTCCTGCCAAAGTGGACAAGTTCACTTTTTTACATGTTTAGCTTCCAATAAAAATAAACTGTAGGATTATCAGATTTAATTGCGCGAGTTTCCAAGTGTTTTTAACAGAGCAGATGCTTTCCCTCAACCTTGCTTGCCCCCATTGAGATTATGAAGCCAATTATATTGAAAAATTATGAGTATTTAAGAAGCAGGCAGATGATTGTAAAATTCTGAGGCACAACTGCTTATTACTTTAATTATGATTATCATAATGTACAGTAGCTTGGATAACTGGCAATTTTTGAGCTTTTTTTAAAATGTAATGGCTCCCATGCTCGTTAAACCTCAGTTTGAACAGGCAACCAGAGTGAAGAAGCACGTCAGTGGCTTAACCTACACCAATGAGGAAATTTAGGTCACCAGGATCACGCAAAGAGCACAGGACAGTCACACCAAGCCCTTTGCTCTCGATGATCTGTGACGCATCAGAAATCCTTGGCTTGCATCTATACAATTCAAAGCAAGACGTTTTAGCACTTTCACCCAGCTATACAGGAGTGACTGTATTTATAGTAAATGTTGTCTCGTTTCTACATGGTCGTTACAATTTGGCGTTCCTCCAAGGCGTTTGCTTGTTCAACAGCCTGATGACATTTTCCATAAATGGGCGACCGACTGTGAGCCGAGTAGTACGGTTACGGTGGTGTAGTGGCTGGGGCCTTCGACTGGAGGTCATAAGTTCAAATCCCACCACAGGCAAGTTGTGAAACTGAACTCAATAAATCCGGTACTGGGACGAAAATAACTGACCACAAAAAACATAACAAGTTCACCAATGTCTTTCAGTGAAATGGACTTGCCACTCCTGACTAGCCTGGCCTACATATGATTTATGTTTCACTATGGGGTCGCTTTGTTCGTGAACCGGTTGACGTTTATCTGTCGGCAGGTGAGTCGATTACAATACACGGCAGACACAGAGCCCAATATGAAATGAAGCGCATACTATTTATTTACACAAACACCAGAGCACTAACATGATCTGTTCTTCTCCAACTCTAGACCCTACTCTAGACTAACGTTAACATGGTAGCCCGCGCTACACAGCTATTGGTTCTTACAGTCACGTGGTCAATCTGCTCACAGTCTCTTAAAGGTGTATTACACCTCAGATTACCACATCCCTCCCCCTTTACTTGAAAGTAAATTTTACAATATATCAACTATTTACACAATAAACTATTTACAAATTCAGTCACTCAGGAGGGTTTTTCAAATGTCTCGGCCGTCGTATTGTACGACTTCGGATGGTTTATCTGAGGCCTCCCTCTGAGGAGTTATCTGTCCACTCGGCTCCCCAGCAGGAACCTGTAAGTTTGCCTCTTTGACTCTCTCAGGCTCAACTGGTTCTACAGGTACTTCCAATGCAGGAGGAGTTCCTCCTACCTGTGGTGTAGACTCCAATGGGAATGTTTGGCCCATGCTTTCTTGTGGATCTGTTTCCCTTTTCCTGAGGTGATCTACGTGTCTCTTGATTATCCAAGCTCCTGCCGATATGTGGTAGGAAAGGGGTCCTCTCACTGCAGTAACTTCACCTGATAGTCATTTGGGCCCATCTCCAAAGTTCTTTGCAAAAACTGCTTTTCCCACAGTGAAGTTGCTTTCACGATTGTCGTAATTGTGTTCAGTTTTTCTGGACCTCCTGACTTCTCTCTACCCTCCCCCCTAAATTTTGCCTCATGAGATTTAATTGTAACATGAGATGTCTCTTCATTGATAACTTTGCAGGGGCAATACTGTTGGTCATATGTGGTGTAGTCCTGTAGCTGAGCAGGAAGTGTGATAACTTTGTTGCTACAGAGTCCCCCTCTAGTTTTTTCATTCCGGCCCTGACGGTCTGGACTGCCGCTCAGCCACCCCATTGGATGCAGGGTGGTGTGGTGAGGTCTTGATATGTGTTATGCCACTGAGAGTTGTAAATCTTTGGAACTCCCTGCTAGTGAATGCTGTTCCATTATCAGGCACTATTATCTCTGGTAAACTGTGTATGGCGAAACTCAGAGGCAACCTGTCTATGGTGGCAGCAGATGTGGGTGATCGCATCTCGTATATATCCATCCATTTGGAGTGAGCGTCGATAAGTAAGAGGAACATTGTGCCCAAAAAAGGCCCCACGTAGTCAAAGTGGAGGCAGACCCATAGCCACGGTGGTGTAGTGGCTGTGGCTTTCGACTGGAGGTCATAAGTTCAAATCCCACCACAGGCAAATTGTGAAACTGAACTCAATAAATCCGGTACTGGGACAAAAATAACTGACCACAAAATACATAACAAGTTCACCAATGTCTTTCAGTGAAATGGACTTGCCACTCCTGACTAGCCTGGCCTACATATGATTTATGTTTCACTATGGGGTCGCTTTGTTCGTGAACCGGTTGACACTTATCTGTCGGCAGGTGAGTCGATTACAATATACTGCAGATGCAGAGACCAATATGATATGAAGCACATACTATTTATTTACACAAACACCAGAGCACTAACATGATGTATTCTTCTCCAACCAGACTCTACTCTAGACTAACGTTAACATGGTAGCCCGCGCTACACAGCTACTGGGTCTTACAGTCACGTGGTCAATCTGCTCACAGTTTCTTAAAGGTGTATTATACCTCAGATGACTACTTGATTCCTGTCCCAAGCTATGGGTGAAACCTTCTGCTCTTAGACTATGAGCGTGAGTTGGGACCATTCCTGGATTCCGCCCCTGCTCTTGCTCTCAGGGTGCCCAACTAGGAGATCTTCCGGTAGGTTTCCAATTAATAATGGCAAGCAGGTCCCAGAGGCTGCAGGCCCAATCAGAGGGCTGCAGCTTTGAAAAGGACCGAGGCGTGTGCTGCCACTGTTGGGATGTTGGCCTTCAGTGGGGAGGGGGATTTGACCCTAGAGGCATGCTCAATCAATCAGCCTACAAATGGGTACTTAATTTTGCAGATTGGCTATCTGCCGCTATCTGAGGGATGGCCTCTGCAGAGCTGCCCCACCCCCGGGAAGATTGTTTGGAGGTGCCTGACTCGATGAGACTGTGAAGATTCCACCCTATGCGATTGGGTGGCTCGATGCCACATGAGATGGCCAAAAGCTGTTTTGTTCCAAAAAACAATCACCTCATGTTGGCTGATCAGGTCAATTAAAGTATACAACTGGCAATAAACACAGCCTTTTCAGTGCTTCAACATCTTACAAACAAATAATAAAAACATTAAGTGCGTACTATAATCCCCATCATATCTTCAGGCCACTTGGAAATGTGGGAAAATAGTATCAGCCATGACTCAATCATGCATTCTTGCCTCTGAGTCTGAGGTTGTGGGTTCAAGTTTGACAACAGGCACTTGAACACAGAGACAAGGCTGACACTCTACTGCAGTACTGAGGGTGTACTGCACTGTTGGAGGTGCTGTCCTTTGCATGCAATATTAAACTGAGGTCTCTTCTGCCCTTGCAGTTGGACGTAAAAGATCCCACGGCACTATTTGAAGAAGAGCAGGGGAGTTCCCTGGTCAATATTTAAAAAGATGACAAATAAAAACGCGGAGGCTGAGCGTCAACTCACAGACACTTCCTCCTACATCTCCCTGGACCATGACCCCACCGCTGAACATCAAGCCATTGTTTCCAGGACTGTCACTGACCTCGTCTTCTCTGGGGATCTCCCTCCCACAGCTTCCAACCTGATAGTCGCCCAACCTCGGACGGTCCGCTTCTATCTCCTACACAAAATCCACAAACAGAACTGTCCCGGTAGACCGATCGTGTCAGCTTGCTCCTGCCCCACAGAAATCATCTCACATTATCTTGACTCCCTTCTCTCTCCCCTTGTCCGGTCCCTTCCCACCTACATCCGTGATTCCTCTGACACCTTACGTCACATCAACAATTTCCAGTTCCCTGTCCCCAACCGCCTCCTCTTCACCATGGACGTCCAATCCCTCTACACCTCCATCCCCCACCAGGATGGTCTGAGGGCCCTTAGCTTCTTCCTCGAACAGAAGCCAGAACAATCCCCATCCACCACTACTCTCCTCTGTCTGGCTGAACTTGTTCTCACACTGAACAATTTCTCCTTCAACTCCTCTCACTTCCTCCAAATAAAAGGTGTGGCTATGGGTACCCGCATGGGCCCCAACTGTGCCTGTCTCTTTATGGGGTATGTGGAACATTCCTTGTTGCAGTCCTACTCCAGCCCCCTTCCACAACTCTTTCTCCGGTACATCGATGATTACTTCGGTGCTGCTTCGTGCTTTCGTCGGGACTTGGAAAAATTTATTAATTTTGCTTCCAATCTCCACCCCTCCATCATTTTCACATGGTCCATCTCTGACACTTCCCTTCCCTTCCTTGACCTCTCTGTCTCAATCTCTGGTGATAGACTGTCCACCAATATCCATTACAAGCCTACCGACTCCCACAGCTACCTTGACTACAGCTCCTCACACCCCGCTTCCTGTAAGAACTCCATCCCATTCTCTCAGTTCCTTCGCCTCCGTTGCATCTGTTCCGAAGATGCTACCGTCAAAAACAGTTCCTCTGACATGTCCTCCTTCTTCCTTAACTGTGGTTTTCCACCCACGGTCGTTGACAGGGCCCTCAACCTTGTCTGGCCAATCTCCCATGCATCCGCCCTCACGCCTTCTCCTCCCGCCCAGAAACATGATAGGGTCCCCCTTGTCCTCACTTATCACCCCACCATCCTCCGCATTCAAAGGATCATCCTCCGCCATTTCCGTCAACTCCAGCGTGATGCCACTACCAAACACATCTTCCCTTCACCACCACTGTCAGCATTCCGTAGGGATCGTTCCCTACGGGACAGCCTGGTCCATTCCTCCATCACCCCCTACTCCCCAAGCCCTACCTATGGCACCACCCCATGCCTACGCAAAAGATGTAACACCTACCCCTTCACTTCCTCTCTCCCCTCTCTCCTCACCGTCCAAGGGCCCAAACACTCCTTTCAAGTGAAGCAACATTTCACTTGCATTTCCCCCAACTTAGTCTACTGCATTCGTTGCTCCCAATGCAGTCTCCTCTACATTGGAGAGACCAAACGTAAACTGGGTGACCAATTTGCAGAACACCTGCGGTCTGTCCGTAGGAATGACCCAAACCTCCCTGTCACTTGCCATTTCAACACTCCACCCTGCTCTCTTGCCCACATGTCTGTCCTTGGCTTGCTGCATTGTTCCAGTGAAGCCCAACGCAAACTGGAGGAACAACACCTCATCTTCTGACTAGGCGCCTTCTGGACTGAATATTGAATTCAACAACTTTAGGTCTTGACCTCCCTCCTCCATCCCCACCCCCCTTCTGTTTCTTCCCCCTTCCTTTTGTTTTTTGCCAATAAATTATATAGATTTTTCTTTTTCCCTCCTATTTCCATTATTTTTAAATATTTTTAAATCTTTTATGCTCCCCCCACCTTCACTAGAGCTATAACTTGAGTGCCCTACCATCCATTCTTAATTAGCATATTCGTTTAGATAATATCACCAACTTCGACACCTATGTGTTCTTTTGTTCTGCCGTCTGTGACATCTTTTGATGATCTGCTTCTGTCACTGCTTTTGCCTACAACCACACCACCCCCCTCCACTTCTCTCCCCCCACCCAACCGCCCCACCACCACCTTAAACCAGCTTATATTTCAACCCTTCCTGGGATTCAACTAGTTCTGTCAAAGGGTCATGAGGACTCGAAATGTCAACTCTTTTCTTCTCCGCCGATGCTGCCAGACCTGCTGAGTTTTTCCAGGTAATTCTGTTTTTGTTTTAAAAAAGATGAGCTGGTTGTTATCACATTGCTGTTTGTGAGAGCTTGCTGTGTGCAAATTGGCTGCCACGTTTCCAACATCACAACAGCAGCTGCACTTCGAAAATCACTTCATCGTCTGAAAAGTGCTTTCGGATGTCCTGAGGTCATGAAAAGTGCGATGGAAATACAAGTCTATTCTTTGTTATATAGACCAGAGAGTGAAAAGACTAAGCAACTTATTTATAAAATCAGGAAGTGTTGCAGAAAGTAACAAATTAATCCACTGCCAGACTACAAGGCAATTATAGTGTGTAACAAAAGTTCAGCAGAATTTTCACCTCCTCCTCTTGGAACATAATCAGTGCCTTTGACCAAAATAAAGGCCTGAGAGTTGGCAGAGTGAATGCCAGTCTTCTCTTGCTCCATGGTAACTATGAATGCTCATTGAAGCCATATTCTCAATTAAAGAGTTTCATGTGAGATTAAGGCTGACTGCTCAAATTCCAGAGAGCAATTACAGACTGGAATCGAATCCAGGGGTTCAGATGGTTTATATATAGAATAATGGATACCTGGGAGTGATTACAGACTGGAATCTAATCGAGGGGTTCATATGGTTTATATATAGAATAATGGATACCTGGGAGTGATTACAGACTGGAATCTAATCGAGGGGTTCAGATGGTTTATATATAGAATAATGGATACCTGGGAGTGATTACAGACTGGAATCTAATCCAGGGGTTCAGATGGTTTATATATAGAATAATGGATACCTGGGAGTGATTACAGACTGGAATCTAATCCAGGGGTTCAGATGGTTTATATATAGAATAATGGATACCTGGGAGTGATTACAGACTGGAATCTAATCGAGGGGTTCAGATGGTTTATATCTAGAATAATGGATACCTGGGAGTGATTACAGACTGGAATCTAATCCAGGGGTTCAGATGGTTTATATATAGAATAATGGATACCTGGGAGTGATTACAGACTGGAATCTAATCGAGGGGTTCAGATGGTTTATATATAGAATAATGGATACCTGGGAGTGATTACAGACTGGAATCTAATCGATGGGTTAAATGATTTATATATACAATAATGGATACCTAGGAGTAATTACAGACTGGAATCTAATCGAGGAGTTCAGATGGTTTACATATAGAATAATGGATACCTGGGAGTGATTACAGACTGGAATCTAATCGAGGGGTTCAGATGGTTTATGTATAGAATAATGGATACCTGGGAGTGATTACAGACTGGAATCTAATCGAGGGGTTCAGATGGTTTATATATAGAATAATGGATACCTGGGAGTGATTACAGACTGGAATCTAATCGAGGGGTTCAGATGGTTTATATATAGAATAATGGATACCTGGGAGTGATTACAGACTGGAATCTAATCGAGGGGTTCAGATGGTTTATGTATAGAATAATGGATACCTGGGAGTGATTACAGACTGGAATCTAATCGAGGGGTTCAGATGGTTTATATATAGAATAATGGATACCTGGGAGTGATTACAGACTGGAATCTAATCGAGGGGTTCAGATGGTTTATATCTAGAATAATGGATACCTGGGAGTGATTACAGACTGGAATCTAATCCAGGGGTTCAGATGGTTTATATATAGAATAATGGATACCTGGGAGTGATTACAGACTGGAATCTAATCGAGGGGTTCAGATGGTTTATATATAGAATAATGGATACCTGGGAGTGATTACAGACTGGAATCTAATCGAGGGGTTCAGATGGTTTATATATAGAATAATGGATACCTGGGAGTGATTACAGACTGGAATCTAATCCAGGGGTTCAGATGGTTTATATATAGAATAATGGATACCTGGGAGTGATTACAGACTGGAATCTAATCGAGGGGTTCAGATGGTTTATATCTAGAATAATGGATACCTGGGAGTGATTACAGACTGGAATCTAATCCAGGGGTTCAGATGGTTTATATATAGAATAATGGATACCTGGGAGTGATTACAGACTGGAATCTAATCGAGGGGTTCAGATGGTTTATATATAGAATAATGGATACCTGGGAGTGATTACAGACTGGAATCTAATCGATGGGTTAAATGATTTATATATACAATAATGGATACATAGGAGTAATTACAGACTGGAATCTAATCGAGGAGTTCAGATGGTTTACATATAGAATAATGGATACCTGGGAGTGATTACAGACTGGAATCTAATCGAGGGGTTCAGATGGTTTATGTATAGAATAATGGATACCTGGGAGTGATTACAGACTGGAATCTAATTGAGGGGTTAAATGATTTATATATAGAATAATGGATACCTGGGAGTAATTACAGACTGGAATCTAATCGAGGGGTTCAGATGGTTTAAGTATAGAATAATGGATACCTGGGAGTGATTACAAACTGAAATCTAATCGAGGGGTTGAGATGGTTTTTATATAGAATAGTGGATACCTAGGAGTGATTACAGACTGGAATCTAATCGAGGGGTTCAGATGGTTTATATATAGAATAATGTATACCTGGGAGTGATTACAGACTGGAATCTAATCAAGGGGTTCAGATGGTTTATAGATAGAATAATGGATACCCGGGAGTGGAACATAGAAACATAAAAATTAGGAGTAGGAGTAGGCCACTCAGCCCCTCAAGTCTGCCCCGTCATTCATTATGATCATGGCTGATCATCCAACTCAATATCCTGCTCCCACTTTCTCCCCATATCCTTTGATCCCTTTCTCCCCAAGAACTATATCTAACTCCTTCTTGAAAACATACAATGTTTTGGCCTCAAGTACTTTCTGTGGTAACGAATTCCACAGGCTCACCACTCTCTGGATGAAGAAATTTCTCATCTCAGTCCTAAATGATCTACCCCGTATCCTCAGACTGTGACCCCTGGTTCTGGACTCCCCCACCATCAGGAACATCCTTCCTGCATCTACCCTGTCTAGTCCTGTTAGAAGTTTATAGGTTTCTATGTGATCTCCCCTCATTCTTCTGAACTCCAGCGAATATAATCCTAACCAACTCAATCTCTGCTCATATGTCAGTCCCGCCATCCCAGGAGTCAGTCGGGTGAACGTTTGCTGCACTCCCTCTATAGCAAGAACATCCTTCCTCAGATAAGGAGACCAAAACTGCGCACAATATTCCAGGCATCGTCTCACCAAAGCTCTGTATAATTGCAGCAAGACATCCCTGTTCCTGTACTTGAATCCTCTCGTTATGAAGGCCAACATACCATTTGCCTTCTTTACTGCCTGCTGAACCTGCATGCTTACCTTCAGTGATTAGTGTACAAGGACATCCAGGTCTTGTTGCACATTCCCCTCACCCAATTTATAGCCATTCAGATAATAAGCTGCCTTCCTGTTTTTACCACCAAAGTGGATAACCTCACATTTATCCACATTATATTGCATCTGCCATGCATTTGCACAATTACTCAGCTTGTCCAAATCACACTGAAGCATCTCTGCACCCTCCTCACAGCTCACCCTCCTATCCAGCTTTGTGTCATCTGCAAATTTGGAGATATTACATTTAGTTCCCTCATCTAAATCATTAATATATATATTGTGAATAGCTGGGGTCCCAGCACCGATCCCTGTGGTACCCCACCAGTCACTGCCTGCCATTCAGAAAAAGATCAGTTTATTCCTACTCTTTGTTTCCCGTCTGCCAACCAGTTTTCTATCCATCTCAATACACTACTCCCAATCCCATGCGCTTTAATTTTACATGCTAATCTCTTACGTAGGATTTTGTCAAAAGCCTTCTGAATGTCCAAATAAACCACATCCACTGGCTCCCCCTCATCAACTCTACTAGTTACATTCTTGAAAAATTCCAGTAGATTTGTCAAGCATGATATCCCTTTCATAATTCCATGCTGACTCTGTCCAATTCTGCTACTGTTTTCCACGTGCTCAGCTATTAAATCTTTTATAATGGACTCTAGAATTTTCTCCACTGCCGACGTCAGGCTGACTGGTCTATAATTCCCTGTTTTCTCTCTGCCTCCCTATTTAAATAATGAGATTACATTAGCTACCCTCCAATATGTAGAAACTGTTCCAGAATCTCGGAATATGACCACCAATGCATCCACTATTTCTAGTAATTACAGACTGGAATCTAATCGAGGGATTCACGTGGTTTACATATAGAATAATCAATACCTGGGAGTGATTACAGACTGGAATTGAATTGAGGGGTTCAGAAGGTTTATATACAGAATAACGGATACCTGGGAGTGATTGTACACTGGAGTCTAACTGTGGGGTTCAGATGGTTGATATGTTGAACAATGTTATCTGGGAGTTGTGACAAGTATCTAATTCATGGTACATGTTAATATTTTAGAGGTAATTGTGAAATTGACTTTTTTGGCAGGAAAAATGAATAAGATGCATATTACCTCAATGGTGAGAGATTGCAGAGCCCTGAGGTGCAGAGGGATCTAGGTGTCCTAGTTTATTAATTGCAAAAGTTTAGTCTGCAGGTACAGCAAGTAATTAGGAAGGCTAATACAATGTTATCATTTATGATGAGGGGATTTGAATACGAATGTAGGGAGGTTATGCTTCAGTTATGTAGGGCATTCGTGAGACCACATCTGTGATATTGTGTATGGTATTGGTTTCCTTTTTTAAGGAAGAATGTAAATACTTTGGAAGCAATTCAGAGATGACTTACTAGGCTAATGCATGGAATGGGCGGTTTGTATTATGAGGAAAAGTTGAAAAGGCTAGGCTTGTGTCCACTGGAGTCTGGAACGGTAAGAGGTGACTTGATTGAAACATATAAGATCCTGAGGGGCCTTGACAGGGTGGGAATGTGAAGAAGACGTTCCCTCTTGTGGGAGAATCTAGAACCAGGGATCACTGTTTAAAAATAAGGGGTTGCCCATTTAAGACACAGATGAGGAAAACATTTTTTCTCTCAGAATATCATAAGTCTTTAGAATTCTCTTCTTCAAAAGGCAGTGGAAGCAGAGACTGAATATTTTTAAAGCAGAGGCAGAAATGTTTCTGATATGCAAGGGGGTGAAAGGTTATAAGGGGTAGTTGGGAACCTGGAGGTGACGTTACAATCAGACCAGCCACGATCTTATTAAATGGCAAAGTAGGCTTGAGGGGCCAAGTGGCCTACTCCTACTTCTAATTCATATGTTTGTAATACTTAGTTCTGAGAAGATTAAAATTTAACTGTAGAAAATAGGATAGATGCAATAAAAGCACCTTGGCATCTATTACAATTTCAAGGTTGGGGCATGGTTACTTCAGGGGTTAACAGACAGAAAGGTAAGATCCTAAAATATCAGGTGGGCTTACTCAACTGGAGTGCTGCAGACCTGATGTCTAGACTACTTGCAAAGAAGTGCAGTCCAGAGAAATGTTTTGTTTTGGGAGTTAAAGCTAAATTAGTTTAAAAGCGTTCTGTGAACCCTGAAATGCTACATTGTCATGGAGATAGGTGGAGCTTAAGAAGGTTCTCTGATTTCATTTTACCTGTGCGTTTTCTGGGAGAGGGGTTGCAATTTGGACCTTGTGTGGCTCACAGAGAAGCCTGGGCCTTGTTAGCAGACTCCAGGTAGTTAGTGCTCAACAAAGTCCTCAGGAGCTGGGAAGGTGGCAGAATTTCACTGGTTCCTTGGCAGGCAGTTAGAGCTCAGAGAAGCCCATGGGAGACGTTTATAGCTTGGTGCGGCTGGGAGACTGGAGTTGGGAGAAATGCAGGGGCAGTGCTAGCTTAGTGAAGCTAGTGCTCTGTGAAAGAGTTGGTAATTAGAGGCGAGTGTGTAGCTTTGTGAGTCTGTCGGAATGCAAACTCAGGAGGAGAGATTGAGCTATTGGGAGGTATGCTGTTATTGAGGTAGTCGAAGACAGAGTGGCTTTTGAGGGAATTCAGAGGCTAGGTCTCTGAAAGTGAAGAGTTGGAAACATAGAAACATAGAAAAGTAGAAGCAGGATTAGGTCATTCAGCCTTTCGCGTCTTCTCCGCCATTCAGTATGATCATGCTGATCCTCTATCTCAACGCCATACTCCTGCGCTCTCCCCATACCACTTGCTGCCTTTGATGTCTAGAAATCTATTTCCTTCTTAAATATATTCAGTGACTTGGCCTCCATAGTTTCCTGTGTTAGAGAATTCCATAGATTCACCACCCTCTGAGTAAAGACGTTTCTCCTCATCTCAGTCTTAAATGGTCTATCCCATATCCTGAGATTGTGACCCCTTGTTCTAGACACCCCCCCCCCCCAGCCAGAGGAAACATCATCCCTGCATCCAGTCTGTCCAGCCCTGTCAGAATTTTATACATTACAATGAGATCCTCTCTCATTCTTCTAAACTCCAGTGAATACAGGCCTTGTTGGCCCAATCTCTCCTCATATGACAATCCTGCCATCCCAGGAATCAGTCTAGTGAACCTTCGCTGCATTTCCTCTATGGCTAGTATATCCTTTCTTAGGTAAGGAGACCAAAACTGCACACAATACTCCAGATGTGGTCTCACCAAGGCTCTGGACAGCTGCAGCAAGACATCCTTGTTCCTGTTCTCAAGTCCTCTCGCAATGAAGGCCAACATACCATTTACCTTCTTCACTGCACCAGCATGCTTGCTTTCACTGATTGGTGTACCAGGACACCCAGGTCCCTTTGTACATCAACATTTCCCAATCTATCACCATTTAAGTAATACTCTGCCATTCTGTTTTTCCTACTGAAGTGTATTTATCCACATTATACTGTGTCTGCCATGTACTTCCCCACTCACTCAACCTGTCTAAATCACCTTGAAGCCTTGTAACATCCTCCTTACCATTCACATTTGCACCTAGGTTTGTGTTGTCAACAAACTTGGAAATATTACATTTGGTTTCCTCATCCAAGTCATGGATATATATTGTGAATAGCCAGGGCCCAAGCACTGATCCTTGTTGTACCCCACTAGCCACTGCTTGCCATTCCAAAAGTGACCCATTTATTCCCACTCCCTGTTTCCAGTCTGCTAACCAATTCTCAATCCATGTCAATATATTTCCCCCCAATCCCATGTGCTTTAATTTTACACACTAACCTCTTATGTGGGATTTATGAAAAGCTTTTTAAAAATCTAAATACACCACATCCGCTGATTCTCCATTTTCTATTCTGCTAGTTACGTCCCCAAAAAACTCCAGTAGGTTTGTCAAAAATGTTTTCCCTTTTATAAATCCATGTTGATTTTGTCTAATTCCGTTGATATTTTCTAAGTGTCCTGTTATCACATCCTTTATAATAGGCTCTAATATTTTGCCTACCACTGATGTTAGGCTAACCGGTCTGCATTCACTGTTTTCTCCCTCCCTCCTTTTTTAAATAGTGGAGTTACATTTGCCACCCTCCAATCTGCCAGGACTGTTCCAGAATCTACAGAATTTTGGAAGGTGACAACCAATGCATCCACTATTTCCATGGCCACCTCCTTTAGTACCCTGGGATGTAGATTATCAGGCCCTGGGAATTTATCAGCTTTCAGTCTGATTAATTTCTCCAGCCCTTTTTTTCAGTAATACTAATTTCCTTTAATTCCTCCTTCTCACGAGACTTTTGATTCCCTTGAATTTCTGCGAAGTTATTTGTGCTTTCCTCTGTGAAGACAGAACTAATGATGTTGTTTAGTTGCTTTGCTGTACCCTTGTTCTCCATTATAAATTCTCCTGTATCAGACTGTTAGGGACCTACATTTGTCTTCACCAATCTTTTTCTTTTTACATACTTGTAGAAGCTTTTACAGTCAGCTTGTATGTTCCTTGCAAATTTCCTGTCGTACTCTATTTTCCTCCTCTTAATCTCTTGGTCCTTCTTTGCTGAATTCTAAACTGCTCCCAATCCTCAGGCTTGCTACTTTTTCTAGCAACTTTACATGACTCCTCTTTGGATCGAATGCTATCCTTAATTTCTTTTGTTAGCTAGCCATGGTTGGGCCACTTTTCCTGTTGTGTTTTTGCACCAGAAAGGAATGTATAACTATTGCAATGCCTGCATTTACTCCTTAAATATTAACCATTGCCTATCCACTGTCATGTTTTTGATGAAGTTCCCCAATCTATCTTAGCCAACTCATCCCTCATACCTTCGTAGTTTCCTTTGTTTAGATTTAGGACCCTAGTTTCAGATCGGTCTGCTTCACTTTCCAACCTAAGGAAGAATTCTATCATGTTATGCTCACAGCAACAAGATTATTAATTAACCCCTTCTCACTGCACAAAACCAAATCTAGGCTAGCCTGCTGCCTGGTTGCTTCTCAATGTGCAGGTCTAAAAAACCATCTTGTACACGCTCCAGGAATTCATCTGCCACAAAATATTGCTAATTTGATTTGCCCAACCTATATGTGGATTAAAGTCACCCATGATTACTGTAGCACCATTGTTACATGCATCTCTAATTTCCTGTTTAATGCCGTCCCCTACCTTACCACTACTGTCTGGAGGTTCACAGACAACTCCCACTAATGTTTTCCACTCCTTGTTGCTTCTTAGCTCCACCCAGACTGAGTCAACATCTAGATTTTCTGATCCAATACCCTCTCTCACTACTGCATTGATTTCATCCTTAACTAACAATGCCACGCCAACTCCTTTTCCTTTTTGCCTATCCTTACTAAATATCGAATATCCTTGGATATTCAGTTCCCAGCCTTGGTCACTCTGTAGCCATGTCTCTGTAATCACAATCATATTGTACCCGTTTATACCTATTTGCACTGTTAATTCATCTACCTTATTGTGAAGGCTCCATGCATTCAGATACATGCCTCTAGACTTGTCTTTTTACACATCTGTTTTTTTAATATGGCCCTATTTGCTCCTAGCCCCTGTTCCATCTGCCTTCCACTTTTGCTTTGTACTTTTCTGTCTTTTATTTCTATCTTTGTTTCCCTCTCTTGTGTATCCTCACTCAGGTTTCCATCCCCCTGCCATTCTAGTTTAAACCCTCCCCCACAGTCCTAGTGAGTACCCTGCGAAAATATTCGTCCCAGTCCCGCTGGGGTGCAACTGTCCAGTTTGTACAGGTCCCATCTTCTCCAGAATTGGTCCCAATGCCTCAGGAATCTAAATACCTTCCTCCTACACCATCTCTCCAGCAACACATTCATCAGGTCTATTCTCCTATTACTGACCTCACCAGCATGTGGCATTGGGAGCAATTCTGAGATTGCTTTGAGGCCCTGCCTTTTAATTTATTTCCTAGCTCCCTATATTCTGCTTTCAGGACCTCATCCCTCTTTTTACCTATGTCGTTTGTACCGATACAGACCACGACCTCTGGCTGTTCACTGTCCCCCTTCAGAATGTCCTGCAGCAGCTCAGTGACATCCTTGACCTAGGCAGCATACCATCCTTGTGTCACGTTCTTTGACCACAGAAACGTCTACCTGTTCCCCTTACATTAGAACCCCCAATCACTATTGCTCTCCTGCTCTTTTTTCTCCTCCCTCCTGTGCAGCTGAGCCACTCGTAGTGCCATGGATTTGGCTCTTGCTGCATTCCCCTTAGAAATCATCACCCCTAGCAGTATCCAAAACAGAAAATGTGTTAGAGAGGGAGGTGGACCTAGGGGACACATGCACTACCTGCCTAGTGCCTTTACTCTGTCTGGCAGTCACTCATTCCTTTTTGCCTGTGCACTCTTTACCTGGGGTGTGACCACCTCACTGTAAGTGCTATCCATGAAGACCTCAGCCCTACAGATGCTCGGCAGTGACTCCAGCCCCTGCTCCAGATCCGAAACATGGATTTCAAGTAGCTGCAGCTGGAGACACTTCATGTACACGTGGTCACCATGGACACTGGGTGTGTCGCTGACTTCCCACATTGCACAGGAGGAGCATTCTACATGACTGAGCTGCCCTGCCTTGAATTACCATTTATATTTACTTCCTCTAGTTTAGAGAATATTAAGGACAATAGCAATACTCACCAAGTCCTACTTACCAAGGTCACCGGTCTTCTTACTGAGGAAAGGTAGAAAATGAAAGGATCACCTCCTCTCCTCTTCAGTAAACTCCCTCACTCACCAAAATCCAACTGAAGCACTCAAATGCAGCTCAAAGCAGCACTGCAATACAAACAAAATCAACACTGTAGATGGCCTACTTTTATGCTGCCTGAATCTAGCATCTGAAAACCTGTTTAAGCCAGTTAACTAATTAACTAGTTGCAAGCAGAGCCTGAATGAGCCCTGTTTTGAAGCTGGACTAGAGCTCACCTTCTTCCAACCCAAGGACAACTTTTAGTTATTTTTTTTAATTAAAGAAAGACTAGAGTATAGATAAAAATTAACCCTTAAATTAAATTAGCCTTTAAAGCTCCTTTATTCACCAAACTCCAGCTGACGCACTCAAATACAATCCAAAACAGCACTCCAGTGCCGTTGGAAGTCCCTCATGAGGAAAACAGACTTTTAATGAGATATTGTGACTTACAGAGGTCACTGCCATCTAAGTGGGTTTCTGAGAAATCTGTGGGATCTGCCCTGGCCATTTAAAGTGCAGTGTGGTGTGTTCAACCACAGTTTGGCTGTTAATTCATATGTATTTCATGTTAATTCTGAATGTCAGAGTAGAAAATAGATACTGTAATTTGTTTTACTTTTCTAACTTTGTATTGTAAAGTTTGTTTTGTTTTTTTAAAAAACTGTGGAATCTTGCAGCTTCATTTTCCTAGTGGGTAACTAGGATTTCAAACTTTTCTATCTTAAACAAAAAGTTACCATTCCCTAACTGGGCCACCACATAAAATGGGGGCTCGTCCAGGATCTTAAATCCTGAGACAAATATGGGTGCTGGCATTTGCTGAGGTTAAGGCCGATCAGATTTTCATGGTGAATTTTTCTATACTTATTGAAAAGCAGAATGGCTTTGCCAGACTTTTCTTGAAAGGGGAAATTTATCCTTAAGTGATCTGCAGAAATTAGCCAAGGTTAGTGTAATAGCATTAGTGGAAAAGTTGAACTTAGAGTTAAAAGCAAGGATTAAGAAAGGAGACATTGCACTAGAAAGAGTGCAGAGGAGATTTGCCAGGATGTTGCCTGGGCTGGAGAGTTTCAATTATGTGAAGAGATTGGATAGACTGCTGTTATTATCCTTGGAGCAGAGGAGATTGAGTGGGGACATGGTTGAGGTGTATAAAATTATGAGGGGCATAGATAGGGTAGACAGGAAGGAAATTTTCCCCTTGCTGGAGGGATCAATAACCAGGGGGCATAGATTTAAGGTAAGGGACAGGAGGTTTAGTGGGGATGTGAGGAAAAATTTTTTCACCCAGAGAGTGGTGGGAATCTAGATCTCACTGCCTGAAAGGATGGTAGAGACAGAAACCCTCATAACATTTAAGAAGTATTTGGATGTGCACTTCCAATGCCAGGGCATACAAGGCAATGGGCCTAGTGCTGGAAAATGGGATTAGAATAGTTAGGTACTTACTTGACCGTTGCAGACTCAATGGGCCGAAGGGCCTTTTTCTGTGCTGTAGACCTCTATGACTATAATATAGCTAGAATTTGTTTGCTGACGATGCAACTTAAAATAGAAAAGAAAAATAAATGAAGCAGCTTGAGATAGAGAGAGATTGAGAAAGGCAAAACTTGAACTTGAAAAAGAAAGAGAAATGTGAAAGCTTGAAGTTGAACTCCAGAGGGAGAAGTTAGCAAGGGAGGAGAGAGAAATGACAGGGACAGTGAACTTCAAAGGAAGTAAGAAATCAAACAGATGAACTGGTTAAAGAAGAGCTGAGGTTATGGGATGAATCTGGTATTTCAGATAATGAGCTGAGCCCCACTCCAAGATTTAAAATAACAACGAATCTTTGCCTCGTACATAAATTCACTGATGACTGAGTTGAAAGATATTTTATCCCATTTGAAAAGGTGGCTGTAAAGCTAAAGCGGCCAAAGGAGGCAAGGACTGCCATTTTGCAGTGTGTTTTGGTCAGGAAAGCTATGTTTCGGCAGACCAATCCTCAGATTATGAGACAGTTAAAACTGCGGTACTTAAAACTTTCGAGCTTGTCCCCAAAGCATACCAGTTGAAATTTTGGACTTTAAAGACAGAATAAAACAACATTTTCTCAGGAGAAAGAAAGGTTGTAGGATCAGTGGTTCCAGGCACTGAAACTTGAACAGAATTTAGGAAATGTGAAGAGCAAATGATAATGGAAAATTTTCAAAACAGCATCCCAATAGCCTATCAGGTCACACCAGGAAGACCATAAGGTTTCTAATATAAGGGAAGCCACAGTTCTGGCAGATAGCTGTGATATATCACATAGGCAGCCAGGGAGCTGCAGATCTCCAGTTGTAAACCCACAGAGAAGCTGGAGGAATAGATAAGAATATAGCTTTGGGAGGAGGCTTAAGTTGTTCCTGTCAATGAAAATGATAGTATATAAGATAAAAGCAATGCAAAAAAAAACAGAATGCTTTTATTGCCATAAGACAGGACATAATAATGCAAATTGTTGGAAGCAGAACAGTAAAGCGGTGGCATTAGTAAGCAACACTTAAGGAGTTTTCAGAAAAGAATATGAGTATTAACTCAGTGGCATTGGCACAAGTGGCAGAAAGTTCCACAGAAAAAGCTGTACCAGAAAGTGAAGAAACCCATTGCATTTAATGTTTTTACCTTGGGAATAAATAGGGATGCAAAGGATTGTAAGGGGTTTATATTTGAAGGGGAAATCACTCCATTTTTGTCCAAGAATGAGCCCAGAAATCTTTTTATCCTGAGAGATACTAGTTCAGCTCAGAGCTTATTGTAAGCAAAAGGTTTTGTACTTCCTTCAGTAAGTTCGCTGAATCAGAATGTATTAACACATGGTATTGATGGGAAGTGTATGTCGTTCCCATTGCATGAAGTAAATTTAAATATGATATGATGAAGGTGTCCTGTGTGGTTGGAATTGTTCCCAATTAAAAATATAGATTTTATATGAGATAATGGGTAATGTGTTTTCCACAGTCTGGGACAATATCTGAGGCAATTAAAAATTGCTTAAAAATCAGACCAAACAAGAACATCAATCCATTAAAAGCATCAGAATGATATTCTTGAAGCGGCTAAGGAAGGAACGAGTTACTGGCATGAAAATAAGCCATTTTAAACTTGTTATCTCAAAAAGAGAATTTAAAATGTTTGAGCCTGGAAAATGGTCTTAAAATCGAAGATACAACTACAGCTAATGACAATTTAAATCAGGATTTAACTGAAATATTCTTTGTAGAGTTTAAAGATGAGAAAGCTACAGATATGGAAGACAATAAGGTTCAAAAGCTGAAAGCTGGAGGGTCTGTTTTAAAGATTGAGCTTCAAAATTCACCCATGCATAACAATGCAAAATCTTCTTTTGTAGATGGAACCATGGAATATAATTATTGTAAGAAGAAAACATTCAGAAAACCTCTTAAAAAGTAATATATTTTAACTTAAACTGGACATGGAATTCAGCAGAGTGCTGATGGACTTGTGAATTTCACTGGACAGTGGGGATGGAGGGGAAAGATTATTGTGTGCATTGCACGCTAAAAAGTTTTAAGATAAATAACATATTGTAAGTTGTTATATTTTAAATGGTAAATGAGAAAGTATCACATTGGTGACGCATTTTCATTTTTTCTTTTGACGGGGCGCTGTGACGAATATCTAGTTCATGGTTCATGATAATAGATTGGTAGTAATATTTAGTTCGGGGAAGATTAAATTGTAACCGTAGAAATTAGGATAAATGCAACTAAAGCAACTTGGAGTCTATTACAATTAAAAGGTTGGAGCCATGTTGACTTAAGAGGTTAGCAGCTTGGAAGGTAAGATCCTAAAGCATCAAGTCAGCTTACTTAGCTGGAGAACAGAAGACATGGGGTGGAATCGACCCAGATTTGAGCTAAGCGCGGTATTGGCTGCTGGCCATGATGGTGGGTTTTCGTTCCAATCCCGCCACATTATTTATGCATTCCCAGGAAACATGCTGTTGCCAAAGTGGGTGGGTCGCCCGCCATTATCCCGCCGTTCCATCACGCCCGGCGCCATATTTAAAGCCCAGCCGTGTACACACATCTCAGTGCTTCCAGCCCACGGCTGCAGGGAAGATGTCCATGAAAGGCAGAAAAGACTGCAGCCCCCAGGTTTAGTGACGCATCATTGGAAAGCCTTTTGGATGCCACGGAGGCCCGCCGTGATGTCTTCTATCCTGCTCTCACTGCAAGATGGGCAGCGGCATGATCAATCAGGCTTGGGAGGCGGTGGCAGTGGTGGTCGGCACCAACACCCTTCAAAAGAGGACAGCCACCCAGTGCCACAAGAGGACGAATGATCTCCTCCGTTTTGCCAGGATGAATTACTTTTCTCATCACTCGCAACTCACACACTCACAAACCCATCACACATCCACAGGGATCTCACTCACTGCCAGTTAAAGGGACATCACCAGTCACTCTCTCACACACACACCTTCATTGTCCTCAGCCCATCCTTGGGACCACTCACCATCCACACATGCCAGGCATACTTACCAACTGGCCTGGCAGGCATCCTACTTACACTTCCTCTGTCTCTATTTATGCAGGACAAGCTGGCACACAACAATAGGGAGAGGTCACTTACTGGTGGAGGAATGCCTGAAATCCAGGTCCTCACAGACTTTGAAAACTGAGCCATCCGGCTGGCCAGCGATGATCTGGACCAGTCCTGTGCTGACGGTGAGGTCAGTGCTGCTCTACCAAGTGAGCATCCAGCAATGCAACATCCATCAGACAACCATGCTGTGAGTGATGTGTCCTCTTTCACAGGCCACTGCCGTGCACTAATTATCTCACCTTGCTTTCACAGGCACATCTGGAAAACAGCTGACAGGGTCCACGACCCAGGGCCTCCAACAAAGCCCCGAAGAAAGTTCTGAAGAGGAATCTGAAGGCACACTCCCTGGAGTCCTGTCACAGCGCTCACCCACACCTTCCACCAGTGCAGAGACAAACACCTCGTTGGGATCTAGCTTTAGAATAGCCTCAGGATCACAACCTGGTGATCCACAGCAGGCGGCAGCAGGGACTTCCTAGGTGTCCGGCACTCGGAGGACTGCTGGAGGCCAGAACTTTGCTGAGTCTGAGTGAGATGATGAGCCTCTGGACTCGGTCATGTCACAGTTGCTGGAGCTGCAAAAGCAAACTTGGGAACATCAGGAAGGGATGTCCGTTGCTCTCCTCAGATTGTAAGGCACGATGGAGGAGTCCGTCTGCCTTCAGGCTGAGGTGATAGCACCAACATGCCAATGCACCGAGGTCAACATTGGTAGGATGGTGGCCGCCATGAAGACCTTGGTACAGGACTTCACTCTTGTACTGCTGCGTGGGCTCAACTGCATCACCAACGCCATAGTTGGCCTCCAACACTGTGTACACAAGAGGGCTGCTCGATCTCACTCTGGCATCCCTTCTCCTCAAGGAGGCAGCCTGGGGCTCTTGGGCCCCCCATAGGGAGGAGGATCAGCAGGTGCACACCCTGGGGCCATCCACCCAGGTGACTCTGGGAGTGTTCAGTCCATCAGAATCCCCTCTTCCTGCGACCTCAGCAGCTCCAGCTCCCCAGGCCGAGGGAGGGTGCCACTGCCATGCAGCAAGACCCCAAAAGCAGGTCGGGGCCCACCAAGTCTCGGCCCTCCAGAGGATGACCACCAAAGTCTATCACAGACAGGGTGTAGCAGTCAGCAGGCTGCCTCCACCTCCGCTGTGGATGTCCGGGGAGCACCAAGACATAGCGGCAGGGTTAGGAAAGTTAAGAAGTATTAGTTGCACAGCTTGGGCATGGGTGTTAATCTCTTGTACATCCTGTTCACCATAAGACCATAAGATTTAGGAGCAAAAGTAGGCCATTCGGCCCATCAAGTCTGTTCCGCCATTCAGTGAGACCATGGCTGATCGGGTAATCCTCAACTCCACTTTCCTGCCTTGTCCCCATAACTCTTGATTTCCTTACTGATTAATAATCTGTCTATCTCAGCCTTGAATATGCTTAATGACCCAGCCTCTACAGCCCTCTGAGGTAAAGAATTCCACAGGTTGACTACCCTGTGAGAGAAGAAATTCCTCCTCATCTTTGTTTTAAATGGGCGCCCCCTTACTCTGAGATTATGCCCTGTGGGCCTGGACTCTCCCCAAGGGGAAAGAATCTCTCAGCATCTACACTGTCAAGCCCCTAAGAATAGTATATATTTCAAAAAGGTTGCCTCTCATTCTCCTAAACTTCAGTGAGTACAGGCCCAACCTACTCAACCTCTCCTCATAAGAAAATCCCTCCATCCCCGGGATCAACCTAGTGAACCTTCTCTGGGCTGCCTCCAATGCCAGTATATCTTTCCTTAGATAAGGGGACCAAAATTGTTCACAGTATTCTGGTGTGGTCTACTAGTGCTTTGCAAGACTTATCTATTTTTATACTCCATTCCCTTTGAAATAAAGGCCAACATTCCATTTGCCATTCCTTCTACCTGTTGAACTTGTATGCTAGCTTTTTATGATTCATGCACAAGGACCCCCAAATCTGTGCTGCAGCTTTTTGCAGTCTTCCTCCATTTAAATAACATTTAGCTCCTCTATTCTTCCTGCCAAAATGCATAAACTCACATTTTCCCACACTATATTTCATCTGCCAAGTTTTTGCCCACTCACTTAACATTCTATATCCCTCTGTAGACTCCTTCCATCATCCTCACCACCTGCCTTCCCACTTATTTTTGTCATCCGCAAACTTGGCGATAGTACATTCACTTCCCTCAGCTAAGTCATGAATAAATATTGTAAATAATTGAGGCCCCAGCACTGATCCCTGTGGCACTCCACTAGTTACAGGTTGCCATCCCAAAAATGCCCCCCTTATCACAACTCTTTGTATTCGATTAGTTAGCCAATCTTCTATCCATGCTAATATACTGCACCCAACACCATGGGCTCTTACCTTATTAAGTAGCCTTATGTGTGGTACCTTATCAAATGCCTTTTGGAATCCAAATATATCACATCTACTTGTTCCCCTTTATCTATCCTGCTTGTTATCTCCTCAAAGAATTCTAATAAATTTGTCAGGCATGATTTCCCCTTCATGAAGCTATGCTGACTCTGCTTGATTAGATTATGTGTTTCTAAATGCTCTGCTATTGCATCCTTTATAATAAAATCCGACATATTCCCAATGACAGGTGTTAAGCTAACTGGCCTATAGTTCCCTATTTTTTTTGTCCCCCTCCCTTTCTGAATAAAGGTGTTACATTGGCCGTTCTCCAATCCTCTGGGACTTTTCCAGAATCTAAGGATTCTTGGAAGATTACTACCAGTGCATCTACTATCTCTGTAACTACTTCCTTTAATGACCCAGGATGCAACCCATCAGGTCCAGGGGAGTTATTGGCATTTAGCCCCATTAATTTCCTTAGTACTTTTTCTCCAGTGATAGTTATTGTATTTATTCCCCCCAACCCTGCCCTTTTTCCCTTGATTATTTAGTATTCTTGGAATGCTATTAGTATCTTCTACCATGAAGACTGATGCAAATATTTATTCAACTCCTCTGTCATTTCCTGGTTCCCCATTATTATGTCCCCAGCCTCATTCTCTAAGGGGCCTGTGTTCACTTTGGCCTCACTCTGCCTTTTTATATATTTAAAGAAGCTCTTACTGTCTGTTTTAATATTACTTACTAGTTTGCCCTCAAAGTTTATTTTCTCCCTCTTTATTATTTTTTGGTGATCTTTTGTTTGTTTTAAAATCTTTCCTAATCCTCTGGCTTACCGCTCATCTTTGCCACATTGTATATTTTTTCTTTCAATTTGATACTTTCCTTAACTCCCTCGGTTAACCATGGTTGGTTTATCCCCTTCCTTGAATCCTTCTTCCTCACTGGGATATATCTTTGTTGTGAGTCATGAACTATTTTCTTAAATGTCTGCCATTGTTCATCAACCATCTTTTCTGCTAAACTGCTTTCCCAGTCCACTCCAGCCAACTCTGCCCTCATTTTAATTAACCTTATTTAAGTTGCGCACAGTTGTTTCCAACCCAAGTTTTTCACTCTCAAACTGAATACTAAATTCTACCATATTATGGTCAGTTTCCTAGGGGATCCTTTTCTCTGAGATTATTTATTAAACCTGCCTCATTACACATTACCAGATCCAAAATAGCTTGATCCCTGGTTGGATTCATAACATATTGTTCTAGGAAACTGTCCCAAATACACTCTATGAATTCTTGCTCATGTCTACTTCTTCCAATTTGATTTTCCCAATCTACATGGAGATTAAAGTTACCCATGATTAATGTACTGACTTTTTTACATGCCCTCATTATCTCCTGATTTATTCTCTGTCCTACAGTATAGCTACTGAAAGGGGGCCTATAGACTACTCCCACCAGTGTCTTTTACCCCTTGTTATTTCTTACCTCCACCTATATGGATTCTACATCTTCCGATCCAAGATCCTTTCTTGCTTTTATACGTATTACATTTCGTACTAACAAAGCTACCTCACCACCCTTTCCTTCCTGCCTGACCTTTAGAAAAGTCACCTGCCCCTGAATATTTAATTCCTAGCTTTGACCTCCTTGTAACGATGTCTCCATAATGGCTATAAGATCATACCTATTAACCTCTATTTGTGCCATTAATTCATTTTGTTCTCAATACTCCGTGCATTTAAGTAATGAGCCATAAATTTTGCCTTTTTATCATTTTTTTTCCCCCTTTGACCCAATTTGCTGATTTTTTGATGTTTGTACACAATCCCTTCCTGTCACATTCTGGGTATCATTATCTAAATAGCTGCCCTGCAAGGCTGCCATACCCTTTTGCTGTAAGCCTACGTATCCTCTTTCCAGTACCCTCCCACCTCTAGTTTAAAGCCCTCTCTACAGCCCTAATTATTTGATTTGCCAGGATACTGGTCCCAGCATGGTTCAAGTGAAGCCCGTCCCACTGGAACAGCTCCTTTCTACCCCGGTACTAATGCCAGTGCCTCATGAACTGAAACCCATTCCTCCCACACCAATCTCTGAGTCACTATTGTCAACAAACTCCCAAGAATGCCTCCCTGCCTATGGCTCCTTGTTCTGATGAGCAGTGTTCTTGTCACTCAGATTGAAGCCTTTCTACACAAGGTAAAGGCAGCGGTCTCAGTTCAAGGCCTCCTCCTGTGCTTTGTGCAGCCTTCAGACCAAAGTGATGGTCCAGCCTCACACTCATTGGACACATTACTGGTGCCTGCATCTCGACTGTGCTTATCATTGTTGCCGGAATGTAGTGGGCAGGCATCACAGAGACCCATCATTCTGTCTGTGTGCTCTCAGTACCTTTAAGGTGGGGCTGGCCCCCATCTCTTCAGCACCTGTGATCAGTGATGCTGTGCTCCTGAAGGGCTCAGGTGCTGAAGGTGGACAAGGCATCAGATATTGCTAAAACTTCAGGGCTGCGTTTCCATGACATGACCCTGATCACAGAGCACAAGCAAGCTGCCTTCAGCCAGACGGGAGGCTATGTGAAGATCTATGGAGTGTCCTCACTGCATGTCGTCATCATCTCCTGCAATCGAGCGACTATTAGGGTCTCCACTGCATCTCCATGACAGGAGCATTCTCACAGAGGGTATTCACGCTGCCATAAGCCAGACTGGAGTCAAATGTTCACAGATGGAATTTGAGTGTCTATGGGGCCACATCTCTGCATGTCGTAATCATCCTCCATAAATCTAGCAGCTATGAGAGCCTCCTGAGTGCACCTGCCTCGTCTAGCCAGAGGGCCTCATCCCCGTCTTTGTTGCCTTCAAAGACCTCCTCACCCTCATTCCCGTCGGTGTCCTCCTCATCGGAAGAGACCTCCAGCTCCTCCACCTCCTCCTCAGCCAGCTCGACTCCCTGTTGTAGCGCCAGGTTGTAAAGGGTACAGCAGACAATGACGATGTGTGACACCCTCTGCAGACTGTATTACAGGGCTCCACCAGACTAGTCCAGGCACCAGACCCTCAGCTTCAGCATCCCGATGGTCTGCTCCACCAAGTTACGAGCTGCAGCATGAGCCTGATTATAGCGTCACTCTGCTGCAGTCTGAGGCCGCCACATGGGTGTCATCAGCCATGGCCTCTGTGGGAAGCCTTTGTCCCTGAGGATTCATCCCTGCAGCTTCTGTGGACCCTGGAAGATTTCAGGGCTCTGTGACCGACTGAGGATGTAGACGTTATGCACACTCCTTGGAAACCATGCGCGGACCAGCAGGATGCATTTCTGGTGGTCGCGCACTAGCTGCACATTCAGCGAATGAAACCCCTTGTGGTGGATATAGTTGACCGCATGTTGCAACAAAGATCTGAGTGCTATGTGAGTGCAGTCAATTGTACCCTGCACCTGTGGGCAATTCGAGATCTGGGCGAATCCAATCGTTCTTGCATCCTGGCTGTCTTGGTCCCGGGTAAATGCACAAAGTTGTGTGCCCTTGCAAAAGTGGCATCCATGACCTCTTGGTTGCATTTGTGGATGGAGGCTTACGAGATCCCACAGAGGTCACCTGCAGAGCCCTGAAAGGAGCGCCACTGTCAATTTCACAGCCATTGGCAGTGGATACCCTCCATGTCCCCGTGGCACCAAATCCTGCAGGAGGTGGCAGATGGGACCGACCAGTTCCCTAGACATGCGCAGTCTTCTGCGGCACTGGTTCTCGGTCATCTGCAGGAATGAAAGGCGGCGTCTATAGACCCTGGGTGTGGCTGGGCACCAGCCAGCGATAGCTCGCTGTGGCTCTTTGACAGTGTGTGTGGGAGCCCCAGCTGTCCCTTCTTCCTGAGGTTTCTGCTCCTCCCTCTGTGCAGCCAGAATCCTCAGTTACTCTCTCCTCCATCATCTTCACACTCCGTAGGCCATCAGGCATACAGCTAGTTCACCAGGCTCCATGATCCTGATGTACTCCTTCGGCAGGATAAAAGAGAGAGACACGTGGTTAGCATGGGTGCACTAAGAACCTGTCCTGGTTAAGTGTGAAGGCCTTTTAACGCATCCTGGGGAGTTCTGGCCACCACTTGGAAGGCCAGAGATTATTGTGCTGCATGGCTGCCCGAAACCCCACCTTCCACCGCCCCACTCCACCCGGCCGATTGGCGGCAGCTTTGCCCATTGGACTGCATGCTGTGCTCTCAGCTCAGGCACAGGCATTCTCCTAACCCGTGCTGCAAGGCTGCACTGTTAGCTTGAACCATGGGAAAGACTGGTCCAAACCAGGATGATGACAATGCAAAGGGCTGTGAGCACCTCCACCAGTGACTGCTCCATGGCCAGCTTTAGCAAGGAGATTGTACAACATGTGCAGTTGTCCAACTGTCCTGCAGTCCACTAAAAGGCTCATGACATTGCAGTTTGTGCCCGAGGGGTGAAAAGCTCTCGAGCACTTGGTGGCACTTTGATGCCCCTGTGTTGCTTGAGTGGGCAGATAAGTTAGAAGCCTGACTCCAGTCATATCAATGTGGCTGCACCTGAACTGGCTCAGCTGAGGAATGGTTGTTTTATACAGGTTTCCTTAATACGTGGCCGCTTCCCTTGCCCACCCAATGCCCCACCCTGAATGATTGTGCTCTACATTCAACGCCAGGGCTGCCCTTGCCCTCCCCCCACAAGTTGCCTCAACGGCAGGGCTGCCCTTAACCCCACCCCCCAGCGCTCCTCAAACTTGAAGTCCAACAGGCGACCCAGGCAAGCGCTGCACAACCTTACTGTATTGGGGGAAGGAGGTGGGGGGAGGTTGGGGGAATGATTCCACCGGGCTGGCCTAATAGTGACATGTAGATGTAGTATAATGAAGTTCCCGGCGTCTGATGGTGGGAAATGCGGCTCGCCATTGGCCGGCTGAGCAGCCGATCACGAACTGCTTTCACGCCATCGTGAAACCAATCGCGCCAGATTGTCTGCTCACACCATCGAACACGCCCGACGCCAGCGGGCAGGGAAAATCCCAGCCATGACGTCTAGACTGCTTGTAAAGAAATGAAATCCAGAGAGATGTTTTGTTTGGGGGGGGGGGCGGTGGGGTTGCAGCTAAATTAGTTCAAAAGCATTGAGTGAACCCTGAAAGGTTACATAGTCATGGAGATGGATGGATCTTTAGAAGGTTCTCTGGTTTCATTTTACCTGTATGTTTTCTGGGAGAGGGATTGGTTGCAGTTTGGCTCTGAGCAGTTCACAGTTCACGGAGAATCCTGGGAGCTGTTAGCAGGCTCCAGGCAGTTAGGGTTCAGCTAAGCCCTCAGGAGCTGAGAACATATGAACATATGTACGTACAAATTCATAGCAGGAGTAGTTCTTTCAGCCCCTGGAGCCTGCTCTGACATTCAGTAAGATCATGGCCAATCTGATTGTGGCCTCAACTCCACATTCTGCCTAGCCCCAATAATCTTTGACTCCCTTGTTAGTCAAAAATCAATCTAGCTTTGCCTTAAAAATTTCCACTGACCCTGCCTCCACCACTCTCTGGGGTAGAGAGTTCCAAATGTTCGTGACTCTCTGAAAGAAAAAGTTTCCACTCATCTCCATCTTAAATGGGAGATCCCCTGATTTTTAATCTGTGCCCCCTAGTTCTAGTCTCTCCCACAAGGGGAAATGTCCTTTCACCATTCACTCTATCAAGTCCCCTCAGGATCTTATATATTTCAAAAAATCATCCCTTATTCTTCTAATGCACAGAGGCCCAGCTTGTCCAACTTTCCCTCATAATATAACCCTCCATCCCAAAAATCATTCAAATGAACCTTCCCTGACCTGCTTTTAGCACATTTATATCCTTTCTTAAATAAGGAGACCAAAACTGTACACAGTATTCGAGATGTCGTCTCCCCAACTGTACAATTGTAGCAAAACATCCCTACTTTTATATTCCATTGCGCTTGGAATAAAGGACAACATTCCTTTTGCCTTCCTAATCACTTGCTGTACCTGCATACTAATTTTTGTGATTCATTTATTAGGACACCCAGGTCCCTCTGTGCTGCAGAGTAATGCAATCTCCCTCCATTTAAATAACATGCTACTTTTCTATTCTTCATACCAAAGTGGACAAATATATCCCTTTGCAGACCCCTTATGTCCTCCTCACAACTTACTTTCCCACTTATCTTTGTGTCATCAGTAAATTTAGCAACCTACATTTGGTCCCTTCATCCAAGTCATTGATAAAGATTATAAATAGTTTGGGCCCAGCACTGATCCCTATGGCACTCCACTCATCACATCTTGCCAACCTGAAAATGACACATTTATGCCTACTCTCTGTTTCTTGTTAGCTAAGTTATCCTCTATCCATGCTAACATGTAACCCCACACTCTTATTTTGTGTAGTAACCTTTGATATGGTACCTTGACAAATGCTTGCTGAGAATCTAAGGACAGCACATTTGCAAGTTCCCCTTTATCCATAATGCTTGTTACTTCCTCAAAGAATTCCAATAACTTAATCAAACACGATTTCCTTTTCACAAAGCCATGCTGATCCTGCTTGATTGCATTGAGATTTTCCAAATGCCCCGCTATAACCTCCTTAACAATAGACCAGCAATTTCCCTATGACAGATGTTAGGCTAACTGGTCTGTAGTTTCCTGCTTTCTGTCTCCCTCCTTTCTTGAATAGAGGAGTCACATTTGCTATTTTCCAATCTGATAGGACCTTTCCAGAATCTAGGGAATTTTGGAAGATTAAAACCAGTGTATCTACAATCTCAGCAGCCACTTATTTTATGACTCTAGGATGGAGTCCATCAGGACCTGGGGACTTGTCAGCTTCTAGTCCTAATACTTTTCTTAGTGCTGTTCCCCTGATGATTGTAATTGTTTTAAGTTCCTTCCTCCCATTCACCTCCTGATTCACAATTAAACTTAAATACGGGCTATTAAGAGGGTATGAAGACAGAGCTGGCTAAATTGAGCTTGTTCTAGCAACCTGTATGGAGGAAAGTGGTGGCTGCAGGGTGGATGAGCAAGCTGACCAAGGCACCATGGTGCAGGAGCCATTCAAGCAGGGTGTGTTAATGGGAATGTGGTGGTAGTAGGGGACAGTAGCGTTAAGAAGAATGAAATGTACAAGATTCTGAGGGGGCTTGACAGGGTAGATGTTGAGAAGATGTTTCCACTAATGGGGAAAAATCAAACTAGGGGACATAGTTACAGAATAGGGGAGCGCTCATTTAAAACTGAGATGCACTCAGAGGATAGTGAATATCTGGAATTCTCTACCCCAAGGAGTTGAGGAGGCTGGATCACTGAAAGTACTTAAAGAGGAGGTAGATAGATTTTTGAAATATCAGGGGTTTGAGGGCTATGAGGAGCTGGCACGAAAGAGGAGTTGAAGCTGGGGCAGATCAGCCATGATTGCATTGAATGGCGGGGCAGGCTTGAGGGGCCAAATGGCCTACTCCTGCTCCTATTTCTTATGTTCTTATGTTCTTACCTATAGTCAGGCGGGTAGACACAGTTCCCTGCAGCTGAGAGTGGGAGTCCAGATGGCTCTGTTGCCTGCTGATGGCAAAAGGTCACTGGTTCCATGCTGGGGGCATTTAGGGCTCGGAGAAGCCCTGGGAGCCATTTATAGCACGGTGCAGCCAGGAGACTGGAGTTCAGGGATACCCAGGGGCAGTGCCAGCTTTGTGAAGCTAGTGGCCTGCAAAAAAATTGGAAATGAGATAGTAATTAGAGAGCTTTGTGAATCCCATGGAGCACAGTCTCAGGAGGAGAGATCAAACCTTTGGAATGCGTGCTGTCATTGAGGCAGTCCAAGATAGACTGGCTTTTGAGGGAATTCAGAGGCTAGATTTTTGAAAGTCAAGGGTTGAAATCCCCAGTGAGGGAGTTTAAATGAGATATTGGGCAGAATTTTCCATGCCCATTGGCGTTGGGCGTCATGGCGAGCGTGAGCGGACAATATGGTGGGAAGGCCAAAAATCAGTTTCAGGATACTGTGAAGCCAGTTTGCCATTGCCCGCTCCACCCATCGGTGGAGGGCCATCTTTCCCACAGCCGGACATTGGTAACTTCATTTTAATGCATCTGCATATCATTATAAGACCTGCTCCCCGGAAACATACCCACACACCGGATCATCCGAGAATCACGCCGCCATGTTTCACAACTGACCATAAGCGACGTGCACTTGGCAAGCTGCACTTCACACAGGACTTTGAGGTTTGTTTGCCTACCTTGCTGCGGGCCCGCACTTTGAGTCATCAGCGCCAGGCTTCACAGGCAGTGCCACATCACTTTTAGGGGGGCTCACGGTCAGGTCTCTACTTACGAGACCAGCTGTAAGATGGAGGTGGCATTTCAAGGGCTGCAGGGCTAGGGCTTGCTTGGGGAAGGGTGAGAAGAGGCCTGAGGCAAGGGAAGGGGCTGCAGGGTGAGGGCTGCGCTGGGGAAGGAGGGTATCCCAGGATGTGTGTAGGGACACATATTGATCTGTGCAAGTGGCCGCAAGAGGGTGAGGGCTGAGGAGGCAGTCTCCAGAGGAGATGAGGCCAGATGGATGAGGGTGTGTGTGAGAGAGTGAGTGGTGATGTCCTTTGAACTGGCATTGGGTGAGATGCCAGTGAATGTGTGATGGCGTTGTGGGTGCGTGAGTTTACCCTGGCGGCGCAGATGAGACCATTCATCCTCTTTCTGCAGTGGACGACCAACCTCTTCTGTGCAGTGCTGGCACTAACCACCACTGTAACTGCCTCCCAAGCCAAAGTGGTAACACTGATGGGCCTCCTGTGGCCAGAGTGGGGTAGAGGATACCGTGAATGGCTCCAACAGTAGCCAGAAGGTGTCCCAGGGATGCTTCACGGAATCGGGGGGCTGCAGTCTTCTTGCCTTTCAAGGCCATGTTTTCTGTGCAGTTGTCCTGGTCCGGGAGCACTGAGAGGTGTGTATGCGGCTGCACTTTAAATTTGGCACCCGATGTGAGGAAGTGGCGAGATGACAGTGTGGCAGGTGCATTGGAGGCTGCCCGCCAGCAAAATGGCGTGTTTCTTGGGAATGCATGATTAACGAGGCGGGATTGGGACAATACAGCGTGAAAACCCACCACTGCGGCCAACGGATAAAACATCCTTTTCCTGCATACTACCGCACTTAGTGCAAATCTGGGATGATTCTGCCCATTGTGCCTCACAGTACTCACTGACATCTGGGTGGGTTGCTGAGAAATCAGTAGGATCTGTCCTGGTCATATCAGCCATTCAATGTTGTGGAGTGTGCTGTGTTCAACCACATCTTGCTTGTTAATTCATCTTTATCTCATGCTAATTGAAAAGTGATAGTTAATGCAGATTGTTTTATATTTCTGACTTTGTATAGCAAAGTTTATCTTGTTTGTTTAAAACTGTGGAATCTTGAGGCTTTATTTTCATGGTGAAATCATGGGGATTTCAAACTTTGTCTACTTTAAACAAAATGTTATTGGTCCCTAATCAGATCATAACAAGGATGTGAATGCCACTGGCTAGGCCCATCCCTAATTGCCCTTTTTCAGTGTCAACCACATTACTGTGGATCTGGAGTGATATGTGGGCCTGACCAGATAAGGACAACAGATTTCCTTCCCGAAAGGACATTAGGAAACCAAATGGGTTGTTACAGCAATTGACAGTGGTTTCATGGTCATCGTTAGGTTTTTAATGCCAGTTTTTTTTTACTGAATTCAAATTCAATCATCTGCCATGGCAGGATTCAAACCCTGTCCCCAGAACATTGCCCTGAATTTCTGGATTACCAGACAAGTGACAATACCACTACACCAATACCTCCCCACAGACTGACATCTAATCAAGTGGTTCAGATGGTTTATATGTAGAATAATGGATACTTGGGAGCGATTACAGACTGGGAATCTAATTGAGGGGTTCAGATGGTTTATATATAGAGTAATGGACACCTGGAAGTGATTACAGACTGGAATCTAATTGAGGGGTTCAGATGGTTTATATATAGAGTACTGGACACCTGGAAGTGATTACAGACTGGAATCTAATCGAGGGGTTCAGATGGTTTATATATGGAATAATGGATACCTGGGAGTGATTACAGATTAGAATCTAATCGAGGGGCTCAGATGGTTTATATATAGAATATATAGAATAAGTGAGTGATTACAGACTGGAATCTAATTGAGGGGTTCACAGAATCACAAAATCACACAATGCAGAAGAGGCCCTTCGGCCCATCGAGTCTGCACAGACACGTGAGAAACATCTGATCTACCTACCTAATCCCATTTACCAGCACTTGGCCCATGGCCTTGAATGTTATTATGTGCCAAGTGCTCACCCAGGTACTTTTTAAAGGATGTGAGGCAACCCGCCTCCACCACCCTCCCAGGCAGTGCATTCCAGACCATCACCACCCTCTGGGTAAAAAATTTTTCCTCACATTCCCCTAAACCTCCTGCCCCTCATCTTGAACTTATGCCCCCTTGTGACTGACCCTTCAATTATGTGGAACAGCTGCTCCTTATTCACCTTGTCCATGCCCCTCATAATCTTGTACACCTCGATCAGGTCGCCCCTCAGTCTTCTCTGCTCCAACGAAAACAATCCAAGTCTATCCAACCTCTCTTCATAACTTAAATGTTTCATCCCAGGCAACATCCTGGTGAATCTCCTCTGCACCCCCTCTAGTGCAATCACATCCTTCCTATAATGTGGTGACCAGAACTGCACACAGTACTCCAGCTGTGGCCTCACCAAGGTTCTATACAACTCCAACATGACCTCCTTACTTTTGTAATGTATGCCTCGATTGATAAAGGCAAGTATCCCATATGCCTTTTTCACCACCCCACTAACATGCCCCTCTGCCTTCAGAGATCTATGGACACACACGCCAAAGTCTCTTTGTTCCTCAGAACTTCCTAGTGTCATGCCGTTCATTGAATACTTCCTTGAAAATTACTCCTTCCAAAGTGTATCACCTCGCACTTTTCAGGATTAAATTTCATCCACCATTTATCTGCCCATTTGACCATCCTGTCTATATCTTCCTGTAGCCCAAGACACTCAACCTCACTGTTAACCACCCGGCCAATCTTTGTGTCATCTGCAAACTTACTAATCCTACCCCCCACATAGTCATCTATGTCATTTATATAAATGACAAATAATAGGGGACCCAGCACAGATTTCTGTGGTACGCCACTGGACACTGGCTTCCAGTCACTAAAGCATCCTTCTGTCATCACCCTCTGTCTCCTACAACTAAGCCAATTTTGATTCCACCTTATCAAATTACCCTGTATCCCATGTGCATTTGCCTTCTTTATAAGCCTCCCATGTGGGACCTTGTCAAAGGCTTTGCTGAAATCCATATAAACTACATCAACTGCACTACCCTCACCTACACACCTGGTCACCTCCTCAAAAAATTCAATCAAATTTGTTAGTCATGACCTCCCTCTGACAAAGCCATGCTGACTATCCCTGATCAAACCTTGCCTCTCCAAGTCGAGATAGATTCTCTCCTTCAGAATATTCTCCAATTGTTTCCCTACCACTGATGTGAGACTCACTGGCCTGTAGTTCCCTGGCTTCTCTCTACAACCCTTCTTAAATAGCGGAACCACATTAGCTGTTCTCCACTCCTCTGGCAACTTGCCCGTGGCCAGAGTGGAATTAAAAATTTGGGTCAGAGCCCCTGCGATCTCCTCCCTTGCCTCCCTCAGCAGTCTGGGACACAAATCATCTGGACCTGGAGTTTTGTCCACTTTTAAGCCTGCCAACACCTCCAATAACTTGTCACTCCCTATATCAATTTGCTCAAGAAACTCGCAGTCTCTCTCCCTGAGTTTGATACCTTCATCCTCATTCTCTTGGGTGAAGACAGATGTGAGGTATTTGTTCAACACTCTACTGATGTCATCTGGCTCCACCCATAGATTGCCCCCTTGGTTCCTAATGGGCCCTACTCTTTCCCTGGTTATCCTCTTCCCATTGATATACTTATAGAATACTTGGAATTTTCCTTACTTTTCCCAGCCAGAGCATATCCCCTCTTTGCTCTCCTACTTGCTTTCTTAAGCTCCACCCTACACTTTCTGGACTCCACTAATGCCTCCGCTGATTTGCTTCTCGTGTACCTGCTAAAAGCCTCTCTTTTCCTTCTCATCGTATCCTGAATACTCTGGTCATTCATGGTTCTCTGGGGTTGTTACTCCTTCCTATCATCCTAGAGGGAACATGTTGAGCCTGTGCCCACCCTATTTCCTTTTTAAACACCGCCCCCCCCCCACCACTGCTCCTCTGCAGATTTCCCCACAAGTAGCTGTTCCCAGTCTACATTGGCCAGATCCTGCCTTATTTTACTAAAATCCACTCTCCCACAATCCAAAACTTTTTTTTGCAACTTGTCTATTTATTTGTCCATATCAAGCTTAAATTGTACCGTGGAAAGCAATGAAGGTGAGCAAGGCAAAAGAGAGGTACGGACAAGTTCTGTCGAAGGGTCATGAGGACTCGAAACGTTAACTCTTTTCTTCTCCGCCGATGCTGCCAGACCTGCTGAGTTTTTCCAGATAATTCTGTTTTTGTTTTGGATTTCCAGCATCCGCAGTTTTTTTGTTTTTAAATTGTACCATGTTGTGGTCGCTATCACTAAAATGCTCCCCACCACCACCTCAGCCACCTATCTGGCGTAATTCCCCAGAATTATGTCCAGCACTGCACCGTCCCTTCTTGGACCCTCTACACATTGACCTAAAAAGTTCTCCGATACACATTTCAAGAAATCCACTCCATCCAAGCCCTTAACACTATGTCTATCCCGATTAATGTTGGGAAAGTTGAAATCACCTAATATAATTACCCTTTTGTTATTGTTTTTACACACCTCTGCAAATTGTGCACATATTTGCTCCTCAATTTCCCACTAACTATAGGGGGCGTCTAAATGAACACATTTTTATTCCTAAGCTCTACCCACAAAGCTTCATTCGATGCCCCTTCCAAGATATCATTTCTCCTTACTGCAGTAATTGACTTCTTAACTAATAATGCATTGCCTCCTCCTCTTTTACCCCCTCCCCTGTCTTGCTTGAAGATTCTATGTCCCGGAATGTTGAGCTGCCAATCCTGCCCCTCCCTCAACCACGTCACAGTGATGGCTACTATAGCACAATTCCACGTGTCAATCCTCATCCTTAACTCATCCGTTTTACCTGTAATACTCTTGGTATTAAAGTAGAGGCCATCTACCCTTGCCTTACTCCCTTGAAACTTAATGCAGCTGTACTCCCTCTGACTTGATTGTTTTACTGTATTATAATGTGTACCTATCTCACCGAGGGGTTCAGATGGTTTATATATAGAGTAATCGATACCTGGAAGTGGTTGCAGACTGGAATCTAATCGAGGGGTTCAGATGGTTTATGCATAGTATAATGGATACTTGGGAGTGATTATAGACTGGAATCTAATCGGGGGTTGAGATGATTTTTATATAGAATAATGGATATCTCAGAGTAATTACAGACCTGAATCTATTCGAGGGGTTCAGATGGTTTATGCATCGAATAATGGATACTTGGGAGTGATTATAGACTGGAATCTAATCGGGGGGTTGAAATGATTTTTATATAGAATAATGGATATCTCAGAGTAATTACAGACCTGAATCTATTCGAGGGGTTCAGATGGTTTATATATAGAATAAATGGATACCTGGGAGTGATTACAGACTGGAATCTAATGGAGGGGTTCAGATGGTTTATAAATAGAATAATGGATACCTGGGAGTGATTACAGACTGGAATCTAATCGAGGGGTTCAGATGGTTTATAAATAGAATAATGGATACCTGGGAGTGGTTGCAGACTGGGAATCTAATCGAGGGGTTCAGATTGTTTATGTATAGAATAATGGATACCTGTGGAAATTGACTTATTTTATCTTTAACTTTCCCAGTTTGAGGATTAGGCAGTTAATACTCATTTAGTTCTCAATATTGGATAGGCAATCTAGCAACAATCCAGTCAATGTTTCATTTATTTTTTCATGGGATGTGTGCAGTGCTGGCTGGGCCAGCATTTATTGCCCATCCCTAATTTTCCTTGAGAAGGTGGTGGTGATCTGCCTTCTTGAACCGCTGCAGTCCATGTGGTGTAAGTACGCCCATAGTGCTGTTAGAGAGGGAGTTCCATGGCTTTGTCCCAGCAACAGTGAAATATTTCTAAGTCAGGATGGTGTGTGGCTTGGAGGGGAACTTGTAGATGTGACTGCCAGGGCAACTCCCTCTCAATTGTATATACCATATTCCACAGGGATGGTGATGGTAGTGACTGGGACATTGTCTGTAAGGTGTGATTTCATGAATGTAACTATGTTAAGCTGTTGCTTGACCAGCCTGTGGGACAGCTCTCCCAATTTTGGCAGAAAATTAATAAGGAAGGCTTTGCAAGTTCAACAGAGCTGGTTGCACTATAGTTGCTCCCAGGACCTAGGTTGATGCTGGCACATTCAGTTTTAATCCTTTTAGACTTTGTCATGGTATAGATACAACCTGAAGGGTCAACCACATTGCTGTGGATCCAGAGTCATGTGTAGGCCAGATAAAGTAAGGATGGCCAAATGGATTTATAAATTGGCAACTGACACTGGCTGGATTGAATTGAATCAATTAATTCAAATTTCACCAGCTGTAGTGGGATGTGAACCCCTGTTTCCCGAGCATTGAGGCTGGGCCTCAGGATTGCTAGCCCAGTGACATTATCATTACACCATCATCTGCTCTGTGATAAATGGCCAGTGATTCTTTTGTTTGAGAGAGGAATGGTGGCCAGGATACTCAGCAAACTTCAGGTTCGCATTATCTATCTGTCGGATTGTTAAACCTCACTCAAACTAATGGAAAAGCAAAGTACTGTGGGTGGTGGAAATCTGAAATAAGAACTAAAAATGCTGGAAATTCTCAGTAAGTCTGGCAGCTTCTATGAAGAGAGAAACAGAGTTAACATTTCAGGTCTGTGACCTTTTCCCAGAACTTAGTGGAATATGCACACGTCTTCAGTTTAGTATACTGCCTAACACACAACACTTCTGACAAGGCAGCACTCCCTCGGTACCACTCTGGAGTGTCAGGCGCGCTCTTGGGTTTAAAATTCTCAAGTGTAGCTTAAAGCTACAATTTACCACTCAACTGAGCCAAGCCATACTATCATGAGAAGTTAATGGGTTTAATAGCCTGTGAACAGACGTTGTATAAATCTGGAAAGAGATTAAACATTTGTCTGGACAATAAACAAGGATGGTCTCAGTCAGGCAGTGAAAAGGCATTAGCAAGACAAAAGCAGAGTTGGCAGGAGATGTTGATGGACTTGGCACTCTTCTCAGAGACATGTTTCACATAATGACTCTACTGTTAGCCACTTGTTCGCCCTCTTCACTCACCGATCTATGTGCCCTTCTACCATGGCAGTGCCATTGAGCCCTGCTGCGTGGTTCCTCCACAGCTGATGATATGTAAACCCATGGCTCGTGTTCAATCAGCTGTCGTGAGCATTCAGTTTTTCCCTGGGTCCTCCAAAACCCCATTGATGTCCTGAGCTCCCTTGGATTGTCTTGTAATCATGTCGATGTGAGTTTTATCATCACCAACTGTTCATTATGTCCTGAGTGCCACCACTGTAAACTGCTGGTGCAATTTGTGGTGTTGAGTTTTAAACATTCACGCTGGGTCAGGGCTCAGTCCTTCACAATATCTGCTGAAGATATCTGCCCTTTTGTTTTATTCAGTCATAGAATGTGAGCATTACTGGCAAAGCCATTCATTGCCCATCCCTAATTGCCCTTGAGAAGGTGGTGGTGAGCTGCCTTCTTGAGCCGCTGCAGTCCATGTGGTGTAAGTAAACCCACAATGCTGTTAGGGAGGGAGTTCCAGGATTTTGACCCAGCGACAATGAAGGAATGGTTATGTAGTTCCAGGTCTAGATGGTGTGACTTGGAGTGGAACTTGTAGCAGGTGGTCTTCCCATGCATCTCCTGCCCTTGTCCTTCTAGATGGCAAAGATTGCAGGTTTGAAAGGTGCTGTCAAAGGAGCCTTGGTGAGTTGCTGCAGTGCATCTTGTAGATGGTACACACTGCATGGTTGGGCCTAGGACACTACCCTGTGGAACTCTTGCAGTGATATCCTAGGACAAAGATGATTGGTCTCCAACAACCACAACCAGTGGAGAGTTTTCTCCCTGATTCGTATTGACTTCAATTTTGTCGGGGCTCCTTGATACCTAAGTATAAAGGGCAGTCACTCGTAGCTCAGCCCTGAAGTTCAGCTCTATTTCTTATGTTTGTGCCAACATCATTATGAAGGCAGGAGCTGAATGGCCCTGGTGGAACACAACCTGACCACTGGTGATTGGGTTACTGCTGAGTAGGCACCGCTTGATAGCACTGTCGCCCACACCTTCCATCACTTGGCTAATGACTGAAAGTCGACGGATGAGGTGGTAACTGACCAATTAGATTCTCTTGCTTTGTGTGGACAGGACATCCCTGGGCAATTTTCCACATAGCCTGGTAGAGGCCAGTGTTGTAGCTATGCTGGAAAACTTGGCTTGGGACACAGTTAGTTCTGGAGCACAGGTCTTATCTACTACTGCCATGATGTTGTCAGGGGCCATAGGATTTGCTGTATTCAGCTCAGCCATTTCTTGATATCACATGGAGTGAACTGAATTACCTGAAGGCTGCTGCTGGTGGTGGTGGTGGTGCGGACTTCAGGGCGAGACTGTGGCAGATTATCCACTCGGCACTCAGGCTGAATATGGTTGCAAATGATTCAGCCTTGTCTTTGCACTGACGTGCTGATGATGGGAGTGTTTGTGTAGCCTCCTCTGGTTAATTAGTGAACTGTCCACCATTATTTCATGACTGGATGTGGCAGGACTGCAGAGCTTTGACCTGATCCATTGGTTGTGGGATCTTATAGCTCTGTCTGTGGCATGCTGCTTATACAGTGCAGCAAGCATGTAGTCCTGTTTTGTGGCTTCACCAGGTTGACACTTCATTTTTAGGTATGCTTGGTGCTGCTCCTGGCATGCCCTCCTGCACTCCTCATTGAACCAGGGTTGGTCCTCTGGCTTGATGGTAATGGTAGAGTCGGGGATATGCCAGGCCACGAAACTACAAACTGTGAGTGAATACAGTTCTGCTGCTGATCATGGCCCATGGCGCCTCATAGATGGCCAATTTTGAACTGCTCACTCTTTTTTAAATCTATCCAATTTAGCACGGTGGTAGTGCCACACAACACGATGGAGGTATTCTCAATTTGAAGATGGGACTTTGTCTCTGCAAAGACTGTGTGGTGGTCATTCCGACAAATACGGTCATGGACATATTCATCTGTGGTAGACAGATTGATGAGGATGAGGTCAAGTAGGAATTTTCCTCCTTTGGGTATCTCACCACCTGTTGCAGGCTAAAGCTATGATCTTTCAGCCACAACCAGGTGCTACCTGAAGTAACATCAGAAAAGGGCCCAGGGTGTGCTTTACAGAGACTACTGGAAACAAGGGATCCGGGAACTTCCAAACTTTTATTAACTATTTGCAAATATGTTTAGGGACAGATAAGCATGAGCCTCCTTCCAGAAACATCAGACGCAATTTCAACTAAACAAAATAGGCAACAGCCATTCTCTGCTTCATTCCCCAGGAAATACCTTGACCAATCAGAATCAGCCTTCCTGGTCTGAATTTAAACAAAACTTGGCATTTAACTGTCAGTCATCAGTTGACTAGTGTATTCTCCATGGCAACACCTCTACCAACCAGAGTCCACTTTCCAACCAATCAGCACTCTCTTCTCATGCAGTATTAATTGTTGGTCCCTTTACATTTGGTATTCTTGCGAATTACCCAATTTGTCCATGCAAAAGTATTGCTTTTTTCAGCAATACTCAAGTTCTGTACTACTAAGCGACTATCTGAAATAAAGTTGAGCATCAGGTTCTGTTGCTATATCATGTTTTACTGGGTCAGCTTGTTGTTCTGCTGCCTCTACTCGATTCAGAGAAGTTACACTTCCTTGTACCTCTGAAGTGTCTGCGTGACCAGTAGATAGTATATCAGCAGTTTCGTTACTTCCTCTTCAGCCCTGACATCAGAGTTTGGGGAGTCAGCATTTTGGTCTGCACTTCTTTCACTGGCCATTGTCGGAGCTTCTGTTTCTAGTTTCTCTTCATGGAAGTTAATGCCTGCACCAGGTTGTCCTATGTCATTGGTGTCTTTTTCAGAGTGGTCAGGTGAATTGACACCCTTTTCACATCCATTAATAATGTTCTGATCAACCTAAAATGCGGACCATTTTCTGTATCTTGGGAGCCTCGTCTTGATGAAGGCAGATGTATTTCTAATCACCTCCATTGTGCTGGCTAAGCCTTCAGCGGACTGAGGAAAAGAGTATTTGAGGGCCAGGTTCTCAAACCCAAGACTAAGGTCATGGTTTACCAGGCAGCTGCGATCTACGTCCTTCGGAGGCTTGGACAACCTACAGCAGGCACCTTAAAGCACTGGAGAAGTAACACCAGAAATGTTTTCCCAAAATCGTCCAAATCCGGTGGCAAGAAGGGCAGTTGACTAGCAGCGTCCTGTCCCAAGCCCGACTGTATACCACCGTGCTGCCTGCACTGGTGTGTCTGTCCTGCCGGTGGGTCGGGACGTACCCAGGGATGGTGATGGTGGTGTCTGGGACATTGTCTGTAAAGTATGATTTTGTGAGGATGACTATATCAAGCTGTTGCTTGACCAGTCTGAGACAGCTCTCCCACAGGTTTTGGCGCATGTCCCCAATTGTTAGTGAGGTGGACTTTGCAGGGTGACTGGGCAGGATATCTCTTTCTCGCTTCGAGTACGTAGGTCAATGCTGTGTCGTCCGTCCAGTTTTATTCTTGTTTGACTTTTTTGCAGCAGTCTGATGCAACTGAATGGCTGCCTAAGCCATTTCCGAGGTTTTTAAGGATCAACCACGTTATTAGTTTGGGAGTCACATGTAGGCCAGACCAGGTTAGGTTGCAGATTACCACTTGAAGGACAGTAGTGAGCCAGATAGATTTTTTTTTTATGACAAAATGATCATTTAATGATTATCTTTCCTGAGATTTGCTTTTTTATTAAGTTTTAATTTAATTTAATTTAATTTACTAATCAAGTTCAAATTCTCCTGACTTTGAATTCATATCTCTGGAGCATTAGTTCAGCTGTCTTGATTACTAGTCCGGTAATATAACCACTGTGTTACTGTTCCCTGGACCAGTAGAGCCTTTACGACATTCTGACAACTTTCATAGTTACTCTTTTCTACACTCCCAGCTCACAAAGGACCAGACTTTTTGAATTTTAGCTCACACTTGCTAAGGCAGGAGTTAAGAACATAAGAACATGAGAAATAGGAGCAGGGGTGGACCATGCAGCCCGTTGAGCCTTCTCCGCCATTCAATATGATCAGGGCTGACCTTGGGCTTCACTTCCATTTTCCCACCTGCTCCCCATGTCTCTCGATTCCCTGTGAGACCAAAACTCTATCTCAGCCATAAATGTACTCAGTGATGGCACATCCACAACCCTCTGGGGTAGAGAATTCCAAAGATTCACAACCCTTTGAGTGAAGAAATTTCTCCTCATCTAAGCCTTAAATGATTGCTCCTCTATCCTGAAACTCTACCCCCTTATTCTAGATTTCCCAACCAGAGAAAACAACCTTTCAGTGTCTAATCTGTTGAGCCCCTTCAGAACTTCGAACATTTCAATGGGATTATCTCTCATTCTTTTAGACATCAGAGAATATAGGCCTAGCGGCCTTTTATCATAGGATTTATCATACATCTAGTAAATCTTTGATGTACTGGCTCCAATGCAATTCTTAAATATGGAGACCAAAATTGCACACAATACTCCAAATGTGGTCTCACTAAAACCTTGTATACTTGTAGCAAGACTTCTTTATTCCTGCGCTCCAATCCCCTTGCAATAAAGGCCAATGTGCCACTTGTTTTCCCAATCTTTTGCTGTACCTGAATGTTAACTTTCTGTGACTCTCTGAACATCAATATTTACAAGTTTCATGCCTTTTTTTTTGTTTGTCCATGGGATGTGGGCATCGCAGGCTAGGCCAGCATTTATTGCCCATCGCCAGGGCAATTTATAAAAAATGTCTTGCTTTTCTATTCTTACAACAAAAGTGAATAATCTCACACTTCCCCACATTATCCTTCATCTGCCACCTTGTTTAACACTCACTTAGCTGTCCATATCTTTTTGCAGCCTCTTTGTGTCCTCCTCAAAGCTTACCTTTCTACCTAATAATCATCAACTAGGGGGAAGATGGTGGCGTAGTGATGATGTCACTGGACTAGTAATCCAGAGGCCCAGGTTAGTGCTCTGGTAACATGGGTTCAAATTCCCACCACAGCAGCTGATAGAATTTTAGTTCAATTAATAAAATCTGGCATTGAAAGCTAGTCTCAGTATTGGTGACCATGACAACTATCATCGATTGTTATAAAACCCATCTGGTTCACTAATGTCCTTCAGGGAAGGAAATCTGCTGTCCTTCCCTGGTCTGGCCCACACGTGACTCCAGACCCACAGCAATGGTTTTGACTCTTAACTTACTTCTGAGTTGGCCTAGCAAGTCACTCAGCCCAAGGGCAATTAAGGACGGGCAACAAATGCCGTCCTTGCCAGCATCACCCACATCCCATGAAAGAATGAAGAAAGAAAAATACATTACTCTTTCTCTTTGTCTAAATTGTTAATATAGATTGTAAATAGCTGAGACCCAAGTACTGATTCATGTGGCACTCCCATTTATCCCATTTATCCCCCCTCTCTGCTTCCTGTATGTTAACCAATCTTCTCTCCATGCTGTTAGATTACCCTGAGCTCCATGAAACCTTATCTTGTGTATTAATATTTTATATAGTACCTTATCAAATGCCTTTTAGAAATCCAATTTTTTACATCTACTGGTTCCCCTTTATCTACCGTACTAGTTACATCCTCAAAAAACTCAAATAAATTTGTCAAACAGCATTTCCCTTTTGTAAAACCATGTTAACTGGTTCTAATCATACCATGCTTTTTTAAGTACGTTGTTAAGACGTCATCAAAAATAGATTCCAGAATTTCCTGATGATTGATATCGGGCTAAGTGGCCTGAAGTTCCCTGTTTTATTACTACCAAGTCACGTACACAGAAATTGGCTGTCCAATAGAATGTTCAAAGAGGTAAAACATAAGAAAAAGGAGGTGGGGTTGGTCATATG